>NW_027251086.1:0-68144 GCF_044704955.1 Pristiophorus japonicus
AGAGACACTGAGACACTGGGACACAGAGACACTGGGACACTGAGACACTGGGACACTGAGACACTGAGACACAGAGACACTGGGACACTGAGGCACTGAAACACTGAGACACAGAGACACTGAGACACTGAGACACTGGGACACTGAGACACTGAGACACAGAGACACAGTGACACTGAGACACTGGGACACAGAGACACAGAGACACTGAGACACAGAGACACTGAGACACAGAGACACTGAGACACTGAGACGCTGAGACACTGAGACACTGGGACACTGAGACACTGAGACACAGAGACACTGGGACACTGAGACACTGAGACACTGAGACACAGAGACACAGAGACACTGAGACACTGAGACACTGAGACACTGAGGCACTGGGGCACTGGGACACTGAGACACTGAGACACAGAGACACAGAGACACTGGGACACTGAGACACTGAGCCACTGGGGCACTGGGACACTGGGACACTGAGACACTGAGACACAGAGACACAGAGACACTGAGACACTGAGACACAGAGACACTGAGACACTGAGACACTGGGACACTGAGACACTGAGACACAGAGACACTGAGACACTGAGACACAGAGACACTGAGACACTGAGACACAGAGACACTGAGGCACTGGGGCACTGTGGCACTGGGACACTGTGACACTGAGACACAGAGACACAGAGACACAGAGACACAGAGACACTGAGACACAGAGACACAGAGACACAGAGACACTGAGACACAGAGACACTGAGACACAGAGACACTGAGACTCTGAGACGCTGAGACACTGAGACACTGGGACACTGAGACACTGAGACACAGAGACACTGGGACACTGAGACACTGAGACACTGAGACACAGAGACACAGAGACACTGAGACACTGAGACACTGAGACACAGAGACACTGAGGCACTGAGACACTGAGACACTGAGACACTGAGACACTGAGATACTGAGACACTGAGACACTGGGACACTGAGACACTGAGACACAGAGACACAGAGACACTGAGACACTGGGGCACTGGGACACTGAGACACTGAGACACTGAGACACTGAGACACTGAGACACAGAGACACTGAGGCACTGAGACACAGAGACACTGAGGCACTGGGGCACTGGGATACTGAGACACAGAGACACTGAGACACTGGGGCACTGGGACACTGAGACACTGAGACACTGAGACACTGAGACACAGAGACACTGAGGCACTGAGGCACTGAGACACTGTGACACTGAGACACAGAGACACTGAGGCACTGGGGCACTGGGACACTGAGACACTGAGACACAGAGACACTGAGACACTGGGGCACTGGGACACTGAGACACTAAGACACTGAGACACAGAGACACTGAGACACGGAGACACTGAGACACTGAGACACTGAGACACAGAGACACTGAGACACTGAGACACAGAGACACTGAGGCACTGGGTCACTGGGACACTGGGACACTGAGACACTGAGACACAGAGACACTGAGGCACTGAGGCACTGAGACACTGTGACACTGAGACACAGAGACACTGAGGCACTGGGGCACTGGGACACTGAGACACTGAGACACAGAGACACTGAGACACTGGGGCACTGGGACACTGAGACACTAAGACACTGAGACACAGAGACACTGAGACACGGAGACACTGAGACACTGAGACACTGAGACACAGAGACACTGAGACACTGAGACACAGAGACACTGAGGCACTGGGTCACTGGGACACTGGGACACTGAGACACTGAGACACTGAGACACTGAGACACTGAGACACTGAGACACAGAGACACTGAGGCACTGGGACACTGAGACACTGAGACACTGAGACACAGAGACACTGGGACACTGAGACACAGAGACCCTGAGACACTGAGACACTGAGACACTGAGACACAGAGACACTGAGGCACTGGGGCACTGGGACACTGAGACACTGAGACACAGAGACACTGAGACACTGAGACACTGAGACACTGAGACACTGAGACACTGAGACACTGAGACACTGAGACACTGGGACACTGAGACACTGAGACACAGAGACACTGAGACACGGAGACACTGAGACACTGAGACACTGAGACACAGAGACACTGAGACACTGAGACACAGAGACACTGAGGCACTGGGTCACTGGGACACTGGGACACTGAGACACTGAGACACTGAGACACTGAGACACTGAGACACTGAGACACAGAGACACTGAGGCACTGGGACACTGAGACACTGAGACACTGAGACACTGAGACACAGAGATACTGAGACACTGAGACACTGGGACACAGAGACACTGGGACACTGAGACACAGAGACCCTGAGACACTGAGACACTGAGACACTGAGACACTGAGACACAGAGACACTGGGACACTGAGACACAGAGACACTGGGACACTGAGACACAGAGACCCTGAGACACTGAGACACTGAGACACTGAGACACTGAGACACAGAGACACTGGGACACTGAGACACAGAGACACTGAGACACTGAGACACTGAGACACAGAGACACTGAGGCACTGGGGCACTGGGACACTGAGACACAGAGACACTGAGACACTGAGACACTGAGACACAGAGACACTGAGGCACTGGGGCACTGGGACACTGAGACACTGAGACACAGAGACACTGGGGCACTGGGGCACTGGGACACTGAGACACTGAGACACAGAGACGCTGAGACGCTGAGACACAGAGACACTGAAACACTGAGACACTGAGACACAGAGACACTGAGGCACTGGGGCACTGGGGCACTGGGACACTGAGACACAGAGACACTGAGACACTGAGACACTGAGACACTGAGACACTGGGACACTGGGACACAGAGACACTGGGACACTGGGACACTGAGACACTGAGACACAGAGACACTGGGACACTGAGACACTGGGACACTGGGACACAGAGACACTGGGACACTGAGACACTGAGACACTGAGACACTGAGACACTGAGACACAGAGACACTGGGACACTGAGACACAGAGACACTGAGACACTGAGACACTGAGACACAGAGACACTGAGGCACTGGGGCACTGGGACACTGAGACACTGAGACACAGAGACACTGGGGCACTGGGGCACTGGGACACTGAGACACTGAGACACAGAGACGCTGAGACGCTGAGACACAGAGACACTGAAACACTGAGACACTGAGACACAGAGACACTGAGGCACTGGGGCACTGGGGCACTGGGACACTGAGACACAGAGACACTGAGACACTGAGACACTGAGACACTGAGACACTGGGACACTGGGACACAGAGACACTGGGACACTGGGACACAGAGACACTGGGACACTGGGACACTGAGACACTGGGACACTGAGACATTGAGACACAGAGACACTGAGACACTGGGACACTGGGACACTGAGACACTGAGACACTGAGACACAGAGACACTGGGACACAGAGACACTGGGACACTGAGACACTGATCACCGAGACACAGAGACACTGAAACACTGAGACACTGAGACACAGAGACACTGAGGCACTGGGGCACTGGGGCACTGGGACACTGAGACACAGAGACACTGAGACACTGAGACACTGAGACACTGAGACACTGGGACACTGGGACACAGAGACACTGGGACACTGGGACACAGAGACACTGGGACACTGGGACACTGAGACACTGGGACACTGAGACATTGAGACACAGAGACACTGAGACACTGGGACACTGGGACACTGAGACACTGAGACACAGAGACACTGGGACACAGAGACACTGGGACACTGAGACACTGATCACCGAGACACTGAGACACTGAGACACTGAGACACTGGGACACAGAGACACTGGGACACTGGGACACTGAGACACTGAGACTCTGAGACACTGGGACACTGGGACACTGGGACACTGAGACACTGGGACACTGAGACACTGAGACACTGGGACACTGGGACACTGAGACACAGAGACACAGAGACACTGAGACACTGAGACACAGTGACACAGAGACACAGAGACACTGGGACACTGGGACACTGAGACACAGAGACACAGAGACACAGAGACACTGGGACACTGAGACACTGAGACACTGAGACACAGAGACACTGAGGCACTGGGGCACTGGGACACTGAGACACTGAGACACAGAGACACTGAGACACTGAGACACTGAGACACTGAGACACAGAGACACTGAGGCACTGGGGCACTGGGACACTGAGACACTGAGACACAGAGACACAGAGACACAGAGACACTGAGACACTGAGACACTGAGACACAGAGACACTGGGGCACTGGGACACTGAGACACTGAGACACTGAGACACAGAGACACTGAGGCACTGGGGCACTGGGACACTGAGACACTGAGACACTGGGACACTGGGACACTGAGACACTGAGACTCTGAGACACTGGGACACTGGGACACTGGGACACTGAGACACTGGGACACTGAGACACTGAGACACTGGGACACTGGGACACTGAGACACAGAGACACAGAGACACTGAGACACTGAGACACAGTGACACAGAGACACAGAGACACTGGGACACTGAGACACTGAGACACTGAGACACAGAGACACTGAGACACTGAGACACTGAGGCACTGGGGCACTGGGACACCGAGACACTGAGACACTGAGACACTGAGACACAGAGACACTGAGACACAGAGACACAGAGACACAGAGACACTGAGACACTGAGACACTGAGACACAGAGACACTGAGACACTGGGACACTGAGACACTGAGACACTGAGACACTGAGACACTGGGACACTGAGACACAGAGACACTGAGACACTGAGACACAGAGACACTGAGACACTGAGACACAGAGACACAGAGACACTGAGACACTGAGACACTGAGACACAGAGACACTGAGACACAGAGACACTGGGACACTGAGACACAGAGACACAGAGACACTGAGACACAGAGACACAGAGACACAGAGACACAGAGACACAGAGACACTGAGACACTGAGACACTGAGGCACTGGGGCACTGGGACACTGAGACACTGAGACACAGAGACACTGAGACACTGAGACACAGAGACACTGAGGCATTGAGACACAGAGACACTGAAACACTGAGACACTGGGACACTGAGACACTGAGACACTGAGACACTGAGACACTGAGACACTGAGACACTGAGACACTGAGACACTGAGACACAGAGACACTGAGACACTGAGACACAGAGACACTGAGACACTGAGACACTGAGACACTGAGACACTGGGACACTGAGACACTGAGACACTGAGACACTGAGACACGGAGACACTGAGACACTGAGACACTGAGACACAGAGACACTGAGACACTGAGAAACTGAGACACTGAGACACTGAGACACAGAGACACTGAGGCACTGAGACACGGAGACACTGAGACACAGAGACACTGAGACTCTGAGACACTGAGACACAGAGACACTGAGGCACTGGGGCACTGGGACACTGGGACACTGAGACACTGAGACACAGAGACACTGAGACACTGAGACACTGAGACACAGAGACACTGAGGCAATGAGACACAGAGACACTGAGACACTGAGACACAGAGACACTGAGGCACTGGGGCACTGGGACACCGAGACACAGAGACACTGAGACACTGAGACACAGAGACACTGAGACACTGAGACACTGAGACACAGAGACACTGAGGCACTGGGGCACTGGGACACTGAGACACAGAGACACAGAGACACAGAGACACAGAGACACAGAGACACTGAGACACAGAGACACTGAGGCACTGGGGCACTGGGACACTGGGACACTGGGACACTGAGACACTGAGACACAGAGACACTGAGACACTGAGACACTGAGACACAGAGACACTGAGACACTGAGACACAGAGACACTGAGACACAGAGACACTGAGGCACTGGGACACTGGGGCACTGGGACACTGAGACACTGAGACACTGAGACACAGAGACACTGAGACACTGAGACACTGAGACACTGAGACACTGGGACACTGAGACACTGAGACACTGAGACACTGAGACACAGAGACACTGAGGCACTGAGACACAGAGACACTGAGACACTGAGACACTGAGACACAGAGACACAGAGACACTGAGGCACTGGGGCACTGAGACACTGAGACACTGAGACACAGAGACACTGAGACACAGAGACAGTGAGACACTGAGACACTGAGACACAGAGACACTGAGGCACTGAGACACAGAGACACAGAGACACTGAGACACTGAGACACTGAGACACAGAGACACTGAGGCACTGGGGCACTGGGACACTGGGACACTGAGACACAGAGACACTGAGACACTGAGACACTGAGACACAGAGACACTGAGACACGGAGACACTGAGACACTGAGACACTGAGACACAGAGACACTGAGACACTGAGACACTGAGACACAGAGACACTGAGGCACTGGGGCACTGGGACACCGAGACACAGAGACACTGAGACACTGAGACACAGAGACACTGAGACACTGAGACACTGAGACACAGAGACACTGAGGCACTGGGGCACTGGGACACTGAGACACAGAGACACAGAGACACAGAGACACAGAGACACAGAGACACTGAGACACTGAGACACTGAGGCACTGAGACACAGAGACACAGAGACACAGAGACACTGAGACACAGAGACACTGAGACACTGAGACACTGAGACACAGAGACACTGGGACACTGAGACACTGAGACACAGAGACACTGAGACACTGAGACACTGAGACACTGAGACACTGAGACACAGAGACACAGAGACACTGAGACACAGAGACACTGAGACACTGAGACACTGAGACACTGAGACACTGGGACACTGAGACACTGAGACACTGAGACACTGAGACACGGAGACACTGAGACACTGAGACACTGAGACACAGAGACACTGAGACACTGAGAAACTGAGACACTGAGACACTGAGACACAGAGACACTGAGACACTGAGACACGGAGACACTGAGACACAGAGACACTGAGACTCTGAGACACTGAGACACAGAGACACTGAGGCACTGGGGCACTGGGACACTGGGACACTGAGACACTGAGACACAGAGACACTGAGACACTGAGACACTGAGACACAGAGACACTGAGGCAATGAGACACAGAGACACTGAGACACTGAGACACAGAGACACTGAGGCACTGGGGCACTGGGACACCGAGACACAGAGACACTGAGACACTGAGACACAGAGACACTGAGACACTGAGACACTGAGACACAGAGACACTGAGGCACTGGGGCACTGGGACACTGAGACACAGAGACACAGAGACACAGAGACACAGAGACACAGAGACACTGAGACACAGAGACACTGAGGCACTGGGGCACTGGGACACTGGGACACTGAGACACTGAGACACAGAGACACAGAGACACAGAGACACAGAGACACTGAGACACAGAGACACTGAGGCACTGGGGCACTGGGACACTGGGACACTGAGACACTGAGACACAGAGACACTGAGACACTGAGACACTGAGACACTGAGACACTGAGACACTGAGACACTGGGACACTGAGACACTGAGACACAGAGACACTGAGACACGGAGACACTGAGACACTGAGACACTGAGACACAGAGACACTGAGACACTGAGACACAGAGACACTGAGGCACTGGGTCACTGGGACACTGGGACACTGAGACACTGAGACACTGAGACACTGAGACACTGAGACACTGAGACACAGAGACACTGAGGCACTGGGACACTGAGACACTGAGACACTGAGACACAGAGACACTGGGACACTGAGACACAGAGACCCTGAGACACTGAGACACTGAGACACTGAGACACTGAGACACAGAGACACTGGGACACTGAGACACAGAGACACTGAGACACTGAGACACTGAGACACAGAGACACTGAGGCACTGGGGCACTGGGACACTGAGACACTGAGACACAGAGACACTGAGACACTGAGACACTGAGACACTGAGACACTGAGACACTGAGACACTGGGACACTGAGACACTGAGACACAGAGACACTGAGACACGGAGACACTGAGACACTGAGACACTGAGACACAGAGACACTGAGACACTGAGACACAGAGACACTGAGGCACTGGGTCACTGGGACACTGGGACACTGAGACACTGAGACACTGAGACACTGAGACACTGAGACACTGAGACACAGAGACACTGAGGCACTGGGACACTGAGACACTGAGACACTGAGACACAGAGACACTGGGACACTGAGACACAGAGACCCTGAGACACTGAGACACTGAGACACTGAGACACTGAGACACAGAGACACTGGGACACTGAGACACAGAGACACTGAGACACTGAGACACTGAGACACAGAGACACTGAGGCACTGGGGCACTGGGACACTGAGACACTGAGACACAGAGACACTGGGGCACTGGGGCACTGGGACACTGAGACACTGAGACACAGAGACGCTGAGACGCTGAGACACAGAGACACTGAAACACTGAGACACTGAGACACAGAGACACTGAGGCACTGGGGCACTGGGGCACTGGGACACTGGGACACTGGGACACAGAGACACTGGGACACTGGGACACTGAGACACTGGGACACTGAGACATTGAGACACAGAGACACTGAGACACTGGGACACTGGGACACTGAGACACTGAGACACTGAGACACAGAGACACTGGGACACAGAGACACTGGGACACTGAGACACTGATCACCGAGACACAGAGACACTGAAACACTGAGACACTGAGACACTGAGACACTGAGGCACTGGGGCACTGGGGCACTGGGACACTGAGACACAGAGACACTGAGACACTGAGACACTGAGACACTGAGACACTGGGACACTGGGACACAGAGACACTGGGACACTGGGACACAGAGACACTGGGACACTGGGACACTGAGACACTGGGACACTGAGACATTGAGACACAGAGACACTGAGACACTGGGACACTGGGACACTGAGACACTGAGACACTGAGACACAGAGACACTGGGACACAGAGACACTGGGACACTGAGACACTGATCACCGAGACACTGAGACACTGAGACACTGAGACACTGGGACACAGAGACACTGGGACACTGGGACACTGAGACACTGAGACTCTGAGACACTGGGACACTGGGACACTGGGACACTGAGACACTGGGACACTGAGACACTGAGACACTGGGACACTGGGACACTGAGACACAGAGACACAGAGACACTGAGACACTGGGACACAGTGACACAGAGACACAGAGACACTGGGACACTGGGACACTGAGACACAGAGACACAGAGACACAGAGACACTGGGACACTGAGACACTGAGACACTGAGACACAGAGACACTGAGGCACTGGGGCACTGGGACACTGAGACACTGAGACACAGAGACACTGAGACACTGAGACACTGAGACACTGAGACACTGAGACACAGAGACACTGAGGCACTGGGGCACTGGGACACTGAGACACTGAGACACAGAGACACAGAGACACAGAGACACTGAGACACTGAGACACTGAGACACAGAGACACTGGGGCACTGGGACACTGAGACACTGAGACACTGAGACACAGAGACACTGAGGCACTGGGGCACTGGGACACTGAGACACTGAGACACTGGGACACTGGGACACTGAGACACTGAGACTCTGAGACACTGGGACACTGGGACACTGGGACACTGAGACACTGGGACACTGAGACACTGAGACACTGGGACACTGGGACACTGAGACACAGAGACACAGAGACACTGAGACACTGAGACACAGTGACACAGAGACACAGAGACACTGGGACACTGAGACACTGAGACACTGAGACACAGAGACACTGAGACACTGAGACACTGAGGCACTGGGGCACTGGGACACCGAGACACAGAGACACTGAGACACTGAGACACAGAGACACTGAGACACAGAGACACAGAGACACTGAGACACTGAGACACTGAGACACTGAGACACTGAGACACAGAGACACTGAGGCACTGGGGCACTGGGACACTGAGACACTGAGACACTGGGACACTGGGACACTGAGACACTGAGACTCTGAGACACTGGGACACTGGGACACTGGGACACTGAGACACTGGGACACTGAGACACTGAGACACTGGGACACTGGGACACTGAGACACAGAGACACAGAGACACTGAGACACTGAGACACAGTGACACAGAGACACAGAGACACTGGGACACTGAGACACTGAGACACTGAGACACAGAGACACTGAGACACTGAGACACTGAGGCACTGGGGCACTGGGACACCGAGACACAGAGACACTGAGACACTGAGACACAGAGACACTGAGACACAGAGACACAGAGACACTGAGACACTGAGACACTGAGACACAGAGACACTGAGACACTGGGACACTGAGACACTGAGACACTGAGACACTGAGACACTGAGACACGGAGACACAGAGACACTGAGACACTGAGACACAGAGACACTGAGACACTGAGAAACTGAGACACTGAGACACTGAGACACAGAGACACTGAGGCACTGAGACACGGAGACACTGAGACACAGAGACACTGAGACTCTGAGACACTGAGACACAGAGACACTGAGGCACTGGGGCACTGGGACACTGGGACACTGAGACACTGAGACACAGAGACACTGAGACACTGAGACACTGAGACACAGAGACACTGAGGCAATGAGATACAGAGACACTGAGACACTGAGACACAGAGACACTGAGGCACTGGGGCACTGGGACACCGAGACACAGAGACACTGAGACACTGAGACACAGAGACACTGAGACACTGAGACACTGAGACACAGAGACACTGAGGCACTGGGGCACTGGGACACTGAGACACAGAGACACAGAGACACAGAGACACAGAGACACAGAGACACTGAGACACAGAGACACTGAGGCACTGGGGCACTGGGACACTGGGACACTGAGACACTGAGACACAGAGACACTGAGACACTGAGACACTGAGACACTGAGACACAGAGACACTGAGACACTGAGACACAGAGACACTGAGACACAGAGACACTGAGGCACTGGGACACTGGGGCACTGGGACACTGAGACACTGAGACACAGAGACACTGAGACACTGAGACACTGAGACACTGGGACACTGAGACACTGAGACACTGAGACACTGAGACACAGAGACACTGAGGCACTGAGACACAGAGACACTGAGACACTGAGACACTGAGACACAGAGACACAGAGACACTGAGGCACTGGGTCACTGAGACACTGAGACACTGAGACACAGAGACACTGAGACACAGAGACAGTGAGACACTGAGACACTGAGACACAGAGACACTGAGGCACTGAGACACAGAGACACAGAGACACTGAGACACTGAGACACTGAGACACAGAGACACTGAGGCACTGGGGCACTGGGACACTGGGACACTGAGACACTGAGACACAGAGACACTGAGACACTGAGACACTGAGACACAGAGACACTGAGACACTGAGACACAGAGACACTGAGACACAGAGACACTGAGACACAGAGACACTGGGGCACTGGGACACTGAGACACTGAGACACTGAGACACTGAGACACTGAGACACAGAGACACTGAGACACTGAGACACTGAGACACTGGGACACTGAGACACTGAGACACTGGGGCACTGGGACACTGAGACACTGAGACACAGAGACACTGAGACACTGAGGCACAGAGACACTGAGGCACTGGGGCACTGGGGCACTGGGACACCGTGACACCGAGACACAGAGACACTGAGACAGTGAGACACAGAGACACTGGGGCACTGGGGCACTGGGACACTGAGACACAGAGACACAGAGACACAGAGACACTGAGACACTGAGACACTGAGACACAGAGACACAGAGACACTGAGACACTGAGACACTGAGACACAGAGACACTGAGACACTGAGACACTGAGACACTGAGACACAGAGACACAGAGACACTGGGGCACTGGGACACTGAGACACTGAGACACAGAGACACTGAGACACTGAGACACTGAGACACTGAGACACAGAGACACAGAGACACTGGGGCACTGGGACACTGAGACACTGAGACACAGAGACACTGAGACACTGAGACACTGAGACACTGAGACACAGAGACACAGAGACACTGAGACACTGAGACACTGAGACACTGAGACACTGAGACACTGAGACACTGAGACACAGAGACACAGAGACACTGGGGCACTGGGACACTGAGACACTGAGACACAGAGACACTGAGACACTGAGACACTGAGACACTGAGACACAGAGACACAGAGACACTGGGGCACTGGGACACTGAGACACTGAGACACAGAGACACTGAGACACTGAGACACTGAGACACTGAGACACAGAGACACTGAGACACAGAGACACTGAGGCACTGGGACACTGAGACAGTGAGACACAGAGACACTGAGACACTGGGACACTGAGACACAGAGACACAGAGACACTGAGACACTGGGACACTGAGACACAGAGACACAGAGACACTGAGACACTGAGACACTGAGACACTGAGACACAGAGACACTGAGACACTGAGACACTGAGACACTGAGACACAGAGACACAGAGACACTGGGGCACTGGGACACTGAGACACTGAGACACAGAGACACTGAGACACTGAGACACTGAGACACTGAGACACAGAGACACTGAGACACAGAGACACTGAGACACTGAGGCACTGGGGCACTGGGGCACTGGGACACTGAGACACTGAGACACTGAGACACTGAGACACTGAGACACAGAGACACTGAGACACTGAGACACTGAGACACTGGGACACTGAGACACTGAGACACTGGGGCACTGGGACACTGAGACACAGAGACACTGAGACACTGAGACACAGAGACACTGAGACACAGAGACACTGAGGCACTGGGACACTGGGGCACTGGGACACTGAGACACTGAGACACTGAGACACTGAGACACAGAGACACTGAGACACTGAGACACTGAGACACTGGGACACTGAGACACTGAGACACTGGGGCACTGGGACACTGAGACACTGAGACACAGAGACACTGAGACACTGAGGCACAGAGACACTGAGGCACTGGGGCACTGGGGCACTGGGACACAGAGACACAGAGACACAGAGACACTGAGACACTGAGACACTGAGACACTGAGACACAGAGACACTGAGACACTGAGACACTGAGACACTGAGACACAGAGACACAGAGACACTGGGGCACTGGGACACTGAGACACTGAGACACTGAGACACTGAGACACAGAGACACTGAGACACTGAGACACTGAGACACAGAGACACTGAGACACTGAGACACAGAGACACTGAGACACAGAGACACTGAGGCACTGGGACACTGGGGCACTGGGACACTGAGACACTGAGACACTGAGACACTGAGACACTGAGACACAGAGACACTGAGACACTGAGACACTGAGACACTGGGACACTGAGACACTGAGACACTGGGGCACTGGGACACTGAGACACTGAGACACAGAGACACTGAGACACTGAGACACAGAGACACTGAGACACTGAGACACAGAGACACTGAGGCACTGGGGCACTGGGACACTGAGACACTGAGACACAGAGACAGTGAGACACTGAGACACTGAGACACAGAGACACTGAGGCACTGAGACACAGAGACACAGAGACACTGAGACACTGAGACACTGAGACACAGAGACACTGAGGCACTGGGGCACTGGGACACTGGGACACTGAGACACTGAGACACAGAGACACTGAGGCACTGAGACACAGAGACACTGAGACACTGGGACACTGAGACACTGAGACACTGAGACACAGATACACTGAGGCACTGGGGCACTGGGACACTGGGACACTGAGGCACAGAGACAGTGAGACACTGAGACACTGAGACACAGAGACACTGAGGCACTGGGGCACTGGAACACTGAGACACTGAGACACAGAGACAGTGAGACACTGAGACACTGAGACACAGAGACACAGAGACACTGAGACACTGAGACACTGAGACACAGAGACACTGAGACACTGAGACACAGAGACACTGAGACACAGAGACACAGAGACACTGAGACACAGAGACACTGAGACACTGAGACACTGAGACACTGGGACACTGAGACACTGAGACACTGGGGCACTGGGACACTGAGACACTGAGACACAGAGACACTGAGACACTGAGACACAGAGACACTGAGACACTGAGACACAGAGACACTGAGGCACTGGGGCACTGGGACACTGAGACACTGAGACACAGAGACAGTGAGACACTGAGACACTGAGACACAGAGACACTGAGGCACTGAGACACAGAGACACAGAGACACTGAGACACTGAGACACTGAGACACAGAAACACTGAGGCACTGGGGCACTGGGACACTGGGACACTGAGACACTGAGACACAGAGACACTGAGGCACTGAGACACAGAGACACTGAGACACTGGGACACTGAGACACTGAGACACTGAGACACAGATACACTGAGGCACTGGGGCACTGGGACACTGGGACACTGAGACACAGAGACAGTGAGACACTGAGACACTGAGACACAGAGACACTGAGGCACTGAGACACAGAGACACAGAGACACTGAGACACTGAGACACTGAGACACAGAGACACTGAGGCACTGGGGCACTGGGACACTGGGACACTGAGACACTGAGACACAGAGACACTGAGGCACTGAGACACAGAGACACTGAGACACTGGGACACTGAGACACTGAGACACTGAGACACAGATACACTGAGGCACTGGGGCACTGGGACACTGGGACACTGAGACACAGAGACAGTGAGACACTGAGACACAGAGACACTGAGGCACTGGGGCACTGGAACACTGAGACACTGAGACACAGAGACAGTGAGACACTGAGACACTGAGACACAGAGACACTGAGACACTGAGACACTGAGACACTGAGACACTGAGACACAGAGACACTGAGACACTGAGACACAGAGACACTGAGACACAGAGACACAGAGACACTGAGACACTGAGACACAGAGACACTGAGACACAGAGACACTGAGACACTGAGACACAGAGACACAGAGACACTGAGACACAGAGACACAGAGACACTGAGATACAGAGACACTGAGACACTGAGACACTGAGACACAGAGACACTGAGACACTGAGACACTGAGACACAGAGACACTGAGACACTGAGACACAGAGACACTGAGACACAGAGACACTGAGGCACTGGGACACTGGGGCACTGGGACACTGAGACACTGAGACACTGAGACACTGAGACACTGAGACACAGAGACACTGAGACACTGAGACACTGAGACACTGGGACACTGAGACACTGAGACACTGGGGCACTGGGACACTGAGACACTGAGACACAGAGACACTGAGACACTGAGACACAGAGACACTGAGCCACTGAGACACAGAGACACTGAGGCACTGGGGCACTGGGACACTGAGACACTGAGACACAGAGACAGTGAGACACTGAGACACTGAGACACAGAGACACTGAGGCACTGAGACACAGAGACACAGAGACACTGAGACACTGAGACACTGAGACACAGAGACACTGAGGCACTGGGGCACTGGGACACTGGGACACTGAGACACTGAGACACAGAGACACTGAGGCACTGAGACACAGAGACACTGAGACACTGGGACACTGAGACACTGAGACACTGAGACACAGATACACTGAGGCACTGGGGCACTGAGACACTGGGGCACTGGGACACTGAGACACTGAGACACTGAGACACTGAGACACAGAGACACTGAGACACTGAGACACAGAGACACTGAGGCACTGGGGCACTGGGACACTGAGACACTGAGACACAGAGACAGTGAGACACTGAGACACTGAGACACAGAGACACTGAGGCACTGAGACACAGAGACACAGAGACACTGAGACACTGAGACACTGAGACACAGAGACACTGAGGCACTGGGGCACTGGGACACTGGGACACTGGGACACTGAGACACTGAGACACAGAGACACTGAGGCACTGAGACACAGAGACACTGAGACACTGGGACACTGAGACACTGAGACACTGAGACACAGATACACTGAGGCACTGGGGCACTGGGACACTGGGACACTGAGACACAGAGACAGTGAGACACTGAGACACTGAGACACAGAGACACTGAGGCACTGGGGCACTGGAACACTGAGACACTGAGACACAGAGACAGTGAGACACTGAGACACTGAGACACAGAGACACAGAGACACTGAGACACTGAGACACTGAGACACAGAGACACAGAGACACTGAGACACTGAGACACTGAGACACAGAGACACAGAGACACTGAGACACAGAGACACTGAGACACTGAGACACTGAGACACTGGGACACTGAGACACTGAGACACTGGGGCACTGGGACACTGAGACACTGAGACACAGAGACACTGAGACACTGAGACACAGAGACACTGAGACACTGAGACACAGAGACACTGAGGCACTGGGGCACTGGGACACTGAGACACTGAGACACAGAGACAGTGAGACACTGAGACACTGAGACACAGAGACACTGAGGCACTGAGACACAGAGACACAGAGACACTGAGACACTGAGACACTGAGACACAGAGACACTGAGGCACTGGGGCACTGGGACACTGGGACACTGAGACACTGAGACACAGAGACACTGAGGCACTGAGACACAGAGACACTGAGACACTGGGACACTGAGACACTGAGACACTGAGACACAGATACACTGAGGCACTGGGGCACTGGGACACTGGGACACTGAGACACAGAGACAGTGAGACACTGAGACACAGAGACACTGAGACACTGAGACACAGAGACACTGAGACACAGAGACACAGAGACACTGAGACACTGAGACACAGAGACACTGAGACACAGAGACACTGAGACACTGAGACACAGAGACACTGAGACACAGAGACACAGAGACACTGAGATACAGAGACACTGAGACACTGAGACACTGAGACACAGAGACACTGAGGCACTGGGGCACTGGGACACTGAGACACTGAGACACAGAGACAGTGAGACACTGAGACACTGAGACACAGAGACACTGAGGCACTGAGACACAGAGACACAGAGACACTGAGACACTGAGACACTGAGACACAGAGACACTGAGGCACTGGGGCACTGGGACACTGGGACACTGAGACACTGAGACACAGAGACACTGAGGCACTGAGACACAGAGACACTGAGACACTGGGACACTGAAACACTGAGACACTGAGACACTGAGACACTGAGACACAGAGACACTGAGGCACTGGGGCACTGGGACACTGGGACACTGAGACACAGAGACAGTGAGACACTGAGACACAGAGACACTGAGGCACTGGGGCACTGGAACACTGAGACACTGAGACACAGAGACAGTGAGACACTGAGACACTGAGACACAGAGACACAGAGACACTGAGACACTGAGACACTGAGACACAGAGACACTGAGACACTGAGACACAGAGACACTGAGACACAGAGACACAGAGACACTGAGACACTGAGACACAGAGACACTGAGACACTGAGACACAGAGACACTGAGACACTGAGACACTGAGACACAGAGACACTGAGACACTGAGACACAGAGACACTGAGACACAGAGACACTGAGGCACTGGGACACTGGGGCACTGGGACACTGAGACACTGAGACACTGAGACACTGAGACACTGAGACACAGAGACACTGAGACACTGAGACACTGAGACACTGGGACACTGAGACACTGAGACACTGGGGCACTGGGACACTGAGACACTGAGACACAGAGACACTGAGACACTGAGACACAGAGACACTGAGCCACTGAGACACAGAGACACTGAGGCACTGGGGCACTGGGACACTGAGACACTGAGACACAGAGACAGTGAGACACTGAGACACTGAGACACAGAGACACTGAGGCACTGAGACACAGAGACACAGAGACACTGAGACACTGAGACACTGAGACACAGAGACACTGAGGCACTGGGGCACTGGGACACTGGGACACTGAGACACTGAGACACAGAGACACTGAGGCACTGAGACACAGAGACACTGAGACACTGGGACACTGAGACACTGAGACACTGAGACACAGATACACTGAGGCACTGGGGCACTGAGACACTGGGGCACTGGGACACTGAGACACTGAGACACTGAGACACTGAGACACAGAGACACTGAGACACTGAGACACAGAGACACTGAGGCACTGGGGCACTGGGACACTGAGACACTGAGACACAGAGACAGTGAGACACTGAGACACTGAGACACAGAGACACTGAGGCACTGAGACACAGAGACACAGAGACACTGAGACACTGAGACACTGAGACACAGAGACACTGAGGCACTGGGGCACTGGGACACTGGGACACTGGGACACTGAGACACTGAGACACAGAGACACTGAGGCACTGAGACACAGAGACACTGAGACACTGGGACACTGAGACACTGAGACACTGAGACACAGATACACTGAGGCACTGGGGCACTGGGACACTGGGACACTGAGACACAGAGACAGTGAGACACTGAGACACTGAGACACAGAGACACTGAGGCACTGGGGCACTGGAACACTGAGACACTGAGACACAGAGACAGTGAGACACTGAGACACTGAGACACAGAGACACAGAGACACTGAGACACTGAGACACTGAGACACAGAGACACAGAGACACTGAGACACTGAGACACTGAGACACAGAGACACAGAGACACTGAGACACAGAGACACTGAGACACTGAGACACTGAGACACTGGGACACTGAGACACTGAGACACTGGGGCACTGGGACACTGAGACACTGAGACACAGAGACACTGAGACACTGAGACACAGAGACACTGAGACACAGAGACACTGAGGCACTGGGGCACTGGGACACTGAGACACTGAGACACAGAGACAGTGAGACACTGAGACACTGAGACACAGAGACACTGAGGCACTGAGACACAGAGACACAGAGACACTGAGACACTGAGACACTGAGACACAGAGACACTGAGGCACTGGGGCACTGGGACACTGGGACACTGAGACACTGAGACACAGAGACACTGAGGCACTGAGACACAGAGACACTGAGACACTGGGACACTGAGACACTGAGACACTGAGACACAGATACACTGAGGCACTGGGGCACTGGGACACTGGGACACTGAGACACAGAGACAGTGAGACACTGAGACACAGAGACACTGAGACACTGAGACACAGAGACACTGAGACACAGAGACACAGAGACACTGAGACACTGAGACACAGAGACACTGAGACACAGAGACACTGAGACACTGAGACACAGAGACACTGAGACACAGAGACACAGAGACACTGAGATACAGAGACACTGAGACACTGAGACACTGAGACACAGAGACACTGAGGCACTGGGGCACTGGGACACTGAGACACTGAGACACAGAGACAGTGAGACACTGAGACACTGAGACACAGAGACACTGAGGCACTGAGACACAGAGACACAGAGACACTGAGACACTGAGACACTGAGACACAGAGACACTGAGGCACTGGGGCACTGGGACACTGGGACACTGAGACACTGAGACACAGAGACACTGAGGCACTGAGACACAGAGACACTGAGACACTGGGACACTGAAACACTGAGACACTGAGACACAGATACACTGAGGCACTGGGGCACTGGGACACTGGGACACTGAGACACAGAGACAGTGAGACACTGAGACACAGAGACACTGAGGCACTGGGGCACTGGAACACTGAGACACTGAGACACAGAGACAGTGAGACACTGAGACACTGAGACACAGAGACACAGAGACACTGAGACACTGAGACACTGAGACACAGAGACACTGAGACACTGAGACACAGAGACACTGAGACACAGAGACACAGAGACACTGAGACACTGAGACACAGAGACACTGAGACACAGAGACACTGAGACACTGAGACACAGAGACACTGAGACACAGAGACACAGAGACACTGAGATACAGAGACACTGAGACACTGAGACACTGAGACACAGAGACACTGAGACACAGAGACACTGAGACACTGAGACACTGAGACACAGAGACACAGAGACACTGAGGCACTGGGGCACTGATACACTGAGACACTGAGACACAGAGACACTGAGGCACTGGGGCACTGGGACACTGGGACACTGAGACACTGAGACACAGAGACACTGAGACACTGAGACACAGAGACACAGAGACACTGAGGCACTGAGACACAGAGACACTGAGACACTGAGGCACAGAGACACTGAGACACTGGGACACTGAGACACTGAGACACTGAGACACAGATACACTGAGGCACTGGGGCACTGGGACACTGGGACACTGAGACACTGAGACACAGAGACACTGAGACACTGAGACACTGAGACACAGAGACACTGAGGCACTGAGACACAGAGACACTGAGGCACTGGGACACTGAGACACTGAGACACAGAGACACAGAGACACTGAGACACTGAGACACTGAGACACAGAGACACTGAGGCACTGGGGCACTGGGGCACTGGGACACCGAGACACCGAGACACAGAGACACAGAGACACGGAGGCACTGAGACACAGAGACACTGAGGCACTGAGACACAGAGACACAGAGACACTGAGACACTGAGACACAGAGACACTGAGACACTGAGGCACTGAGACACTGAGACACTGAGACACTGGGACACTGAGACACTGAGACACTGAGACACAGAGAAACTGAGACACTGAGACACTGAGACACTGGGACACTGAGACACTGAGACACTGGGGCACTGGGACACTGAGACACTGAGACACAGAGACACTGAGACACTGAGACACAGAGACACTGAGACACTGAGACACAGAGACACTGAGACACTGGGGCACTGGGACACTGAGACACTGAGACACAGAGACAGTGAGACACTGAGACACTGAGACACAGAGACACTGAGGCACTGAGACACAGAGACACAGAGACACTGAGACACTGAGACACTGAGACACAGAGACACTGAGGCACTGGGGCACTGGGACACTGAGACACTGAGACACAGAGACACTGAGACACTGAGACACTGAGACACAGAGACACTGAGGCACTGGGGCACTGGGGCACTGGGACACTGAGACACTGAGACACAGAGACACGGAGACACTGAGACACAGAGACACTGAGGCACTGAGACACAGAGACACTGAGACACTGAGACACAGAGACACTGAGGCACTGGGGCACTGGGACACTGGGACACTGAGACACTGAGACACAGAGACACAGAGACACTGAGACACAGAGACACTGAGGCACTGGGGCACTGGGGCACTGGGACACTTGGACACTGAGACACTGAGACACAGAGACACTGAGACACTGAGACACAGAGACACTGAGACACTGAGACACTGAGACACAGAGACACTGAGGCACTGGGGCACTGGGGCACTGGGACACTGGGACACTGAGACACTGAGGCACTGGGGCACTGAGACACAGAGACACTGAGACACTGAGACACAGAGACACTGAGACACTGAGGCACTGAGACACTGAGACACTGAGACACTGGGACACTGAGACACTGAGACACTGAGACACAGAGAAACTGAGACACTGAGACACTGAGACACTGGGACACTGAGACACTGAGACACTGGGGCACTGGGACACTGAGACACTGAGACACAGAGACACTGAGACACTGAGACACAGAGACACTGAGACACTGAGACACAGAGACACTGAGACACTGGGGCACTGGGACACTGAGACACTGAGACACAGAGACAGTGAGACACTGAGACACTGAGACACAGAGACACTGAGGCACTGAGACACAGAGACACAGAGACACTGAGACACTGAGACACTGAGACACAGAGACACTGAGGCACTGGGGCACTGGGACACTGAGACACTGAGACACAGAGACACTGAGACACTGAGACACTGAGACACAGAGACACTGAGGCACTGGGGCACTGGGGCACTGGGACACTGAGACACTGAGACACAGAGACACGGAGACACTGAGACACAGAGACACTGAGGCACTGAGACACAGAGACACTGAGACACTGAGACACAGAGACACTGAGGCACTGGGGCACTGGGACACTGGGACACTGAGACACTGAGACACAGAGACACAGAGACACTGAGACACAGAGACACTGAGGCACTGGGGCACTGGGGCACTGGGACACTTGGACACTGAGACACTGAGACACAGAGACACTGAGACACTGAGACACAGAGACACTGAGACACTGAGACACTGAGACACAGAGACACTGAGGCACTGGGGCACTGGGGCACTGGGACACTGGGACACTGAGACACTGAGGCACTGGGGCACTGGGACACTGGGACACTGAGACACTGAGACACAGAGACACTGAGACACTGAGACACTGAGACACTGAGACACAGAGACACTGAGACACTGAGACACTGAGACACTGAGACACAGAGACACTGAGGCACTGGGGCACTGGGGCACTGGGACACTGAGACACTGAGACACAGAGACACGGAGACACTGAGACACAGAGACACTGAGGCACAGATACACTGAGACACTGAGACACTGAGACACTGAGACACAGAGACACTGGGGCACTGGGACACTGAGACACTGAGACACTGAGACACTGAGACACAGAGACACAGAGACACTGAGACACTGAGACACTGAGACACAGAGACACTGAGACACTGAGACACAGAGACACTGAGACACAGAGACACTGAGGCACTGGGACACTGGGGCACTGGGACACTGAGACACTGAGACACTGAGACACAGAGAAACTGAGACACTGAGACACTGAGACACTGGGACACTGAGACACTGAGACACTGGGGCACTGGGACACTGAGACACTGAGACACAGAGACACTGAGACACTGAGACACAGAGACACTGAGACACTGAGACACAGAGACACTGAGACACTGGGGCACTGGGACACTGAGACACTGAGACACAGAGACAGTGAGACACTGAGACACTGAGACACAGAGACACTGAGGCACTGAGACACAGAGACACAGAGACACTGAGACACTGAGACACTGAGACACAGAGACACTGAGGCACTGGGGCACTGGGACACTGAGACACTGAGACACAGAGACACTGAGACACTGAGACACTGAGACACAGAGACACTGAGGCACTGGGGCACTGGGGCACTGGGACACTGAGACACTGAGACACAGAGACACGGAGACACTGAGACACAGAGACACTGAGGCACTGAGACACAGAGACACTGAGACACTGAGACACAGAGACACTGAGGCACTGGGGCACTGGGACACTGGGACACTGAGACACTGAGACACAGAGACACAGAGACACTGAGACACAGAGACACTGAGGCACTGGGGCACTGGGGCACTGGGACACTTGGACACTGAGACACTGAGACACAGAGACACTGAGACACTGAGACACAGAGACACTGAGACACTGAGACACTGAGACACAGAGACACTGAGGCACTGGGGCACTGGGGCACTGGGACACTGGGACACTGAGACACTGAGGCACTGGGGCACTGGGACACTGGGACACTGAGACACTGAGACACAGAGACACTGAGACACTGAGACACTGAGACACTGAGACACTGAGACACAGAGACACTGAGACACTGAGACACTGAGACACAGAGACACTGAGGCACTGGGGCACTGGGGCACTGGGACACTGAGACACTGAGACACAGAGACACGGAGACACTGAGGCACTGGGACACTGGGGCACTGGGACACTGAGACACTGAGACACTGAGACACAGAGAAACTGAGACACTGAGACACTGAGACACTGGGACACTGAGACACTGAGACACTGGGGCACTGGGACACTGAGACACTGAGACACAGAGACACTGAGACACTGAGACACAGAGACACTGAGACACTGAGACACAGAGACACTGAGACACTGGGGCACTGGGACACTGAGACACTGAGACACAGAGACAGTGAGACACTGAGACACTGAGACACAGAGACACTGAGGCACTGAGACACAGAGACACAGAGACACTGAGACACTGAGACACTGAGACACAGAGACACTGAGGCACTGGGGCACTGGGACACTGAGACACTGAGACACAGAGACACTGAGACACTGAGACACTGAGACACAGAGACACTGAGGCACTGGGGCACTGGGGCACTGGGACACTGAGACACTGAGACACAGAGACACGGAGACACTGAGACACAGAGGCACTGAGACACAGAGACACTGAGACACTGAGACACAGAGACACAGAGACACTGAGGCACTGGGGCACTGGGACACTGGGACACTGAGACACTGAGACACAGAGACACAGAGACACTGAGACACAGAGACACTGAGGCACTGGGGCACTGGGGCACTGGGACACTTGGACACTGAGACACTGAGACACAGAGACACTGAGACACAGAGACACTGAGACACTGAGACACTGAGACACAGAGACACTGAGGCACTGGGGCACTGGGGCACTGGGACACTGGGACACTGAGACACTGAGGCACTGGGGCACTGGGACACTGGGACACTGAGACACTGAGACACAGAGACACTGAGACACTGAGACACTGAGACACTGAGACACTGAGACACAGAGACACTGAGACACTGAGACACTGAGACACAGAGACACTGAGGCACTGGGGCACTGGGGCACTGGGACACTGAGACACTGAGACACAGAGACACGGAGACACTGAGACACAGAGACACTGAGGCACTGAGACACAGAGACACTGAGACACTGAGACACAGAGACACTGAGGCACTGGGGCACTGGGACACTGGGACACTGAGACACAGAGACACTGAGACACTGAGACACTGAGACACAGAGACACTGAGGCACTGGGGCACTGGGGCACTGGGACACTGAGACACTGAGACACAGAGACACGGAGACACTGAGACACAGAGACACTGAGGCACTGAGACACAGAGACACTGAGACACTGAGACACAGAGACACTGAGGCACTGGGGCACTGGGACACTGGGACACTGAGACACTGAGACACAGAGACACAGAGACACTGAGACACAGAGACACTGAGGCACTGGGGCACTGGGACACTTGGACACTGAGACACTGAGACACAGAGACACTGAGACACTGAGACACAGAGACACTGAGACACTGAGACACTGAGACACAGAGACACTGAGGCACTGGGGCACTGGGGCACTGGGACACTGGGACACTGAGACACTGAGGCACTGGGGCACTGGGACACTGGGACACTGAGACACTGAGACACAGAGACACTGAGACACTGAGACACTGAGACACTGAGACACTGAGACACAGAGACACTGAGACACTGAGACACTGAGACACAGAGACACTGAGGCACTGGGGCACTGGGGCACTGGGACACTGAGACACTGAGACACAGAGACACTGAGACACTGAGACACTGAGACACAGAGACACTGAGGCACTGGGGCACTGGGGCACTGGGACACTGAGACACTGAGACACAGAGACACGGAGACACTGAGACACAGAGGCACTGAGACACAGAGACACTGAGACACTGAGACACAGAGACACTGAGGCACTGGGGCACTGGGACACTGGGACACTGAGACACTGAGACACAGAGACACAGAGACACTGAGACACAGAGACACTGAGGCACTGGGGCACTGGGGCACTGGGACACTTGGACACTGAGACACTGAGACACAGAGACACTGAGACACTGAGACACAGAGACACTGAGACACTGAGACACTGAGACACAGAGACACTGAGGCACTGGGGCACTGGGGCACTGGGACACTGGGACACTGAGACACTGAGGCACTGGGGCACTGGGACACTGGGACACTGAGACACTGAGACACAGAGACACTGAGACACTGAGACACTGAGACACTGAGACACTGAGACACAGAGACACTGAGACACTGAGACACTGAGACACAGAGACACTGAGGCACTGGGGCACTGGGGCACTGGGACACTGAGACACTGAGACACAGAGACACGGAGACACTGAGACACAGAGACACTGAGGCACTGAGACACAGAGACACTGAGACACTGAGACACAGAGACACTGAGGCACTGGGGCACTGGGACACTGGGACACTGAGACACAGAGACACTGAGACACTGAGACACTGAGACACAGAGACACTGAGGCACTGGGGCACTGGGGCACTGGGACACTGAGACACTGAGACACAGAGACACGGAGACACTGAGACACAGAGACACTGAGGCACTGAGACACAGAGACACTGAGACACTGAGACACAGAGACACTGAGGCACTGGGGCACTGGGGCACTGGGACACTGAGACACTGAGACACAGAGACACTGAGACACTGAGACACTGAGACACAGAGACACTGAGACACTGAGACACAGAGACACTGAGGCACTGGGGCACTGGGACACTGAGACACAGAGACACAGAGACACTGAGACACTGAGACACTGAGACACAGAGACACTGAGAAACAGAGACACTGAGGCACTGGGGCACTGAGACACTGAGACACAGAGACACTGAGGCACTGGGGCACTGGGGCACTGGGACACTGAGACACTGAGACACAGAGACACAGAGACACTGAGGCACTGAGACACAGAGACACTGAGACACTGAGACACTGAGACACAGAGACACTGAGGCACTGGGGCACTGGGGCACTGGGACACTGAGACACTGAGACACAGAGACACAGAGACACAGAGACACAGAGACACTGAGGCACTGGGGCACTGGGACACTGGGACACTGAGACACTGAGACACAGAGACACAGAGACACTGAGACACAGAGACACTGAGGCACTGGGGCACTGGGGCACTGGGACACTGAGACACTGAGACACAGAGACACAGAGACACTGAGGCACTGAGACACAGAGACACTGAGACACTGAGACACTGAGACACAGAGACACTGAGACACTGAGACACAGAGACACTGAGACACTGAGACACAGAGACACTGAGACACTGAGACACTGAGACACAGAGACACTGAGGCACTGGGGCACTGGGGCACTGGGACACTGAGACACTGAGACACAGAGACACTGAGACACTGAGACACTGAGACACAGAGACACTGAGACACTGAGACACAGAGACACTGAGGCACTGGGGCACTGGGACACTGAGACACTGAGGCACTGGGGCACTGGGGCACTGGGACACTGAGACACTGAGACACTGAGACACAGAGACACTGAGACACTGAGACACTGAGACACAGAGACACTGAGACACTGAGACACAGAGACACTGAGGCACTGGGGCACTGGGACACTGAGACACTGAGACACAGAGACACTGAGACACTGAGACACTGAGACACAGAGACACTGAGAAACAGAGACACAGAGGCACTGGGGCACTGAGACACTGAGACACAGAGACACTGAGGCACTGGGGCACTGGGGCACTGGGACACTGAGACACTGAGACACTGAGACACTGAGACACTGAGACACTGAGACACAGAGACACTGAGACACTGAGACACTGAGACACAGAGACACTGAGGCACTGGGGCACTGGGGCACTGGGACACTGAGACACTGAGACACTGAGACACTGAGACACTGAGACACTGAGACACAGAGACACTGAGACACTGAGACACAGAGACACTGAGGCACTGGGGCACTGGGACACTGAGACACAGAGACACAGAGACACTGAGACACTGAGACACTGAGACACAGAGACACTGAGAAACAGAGACACTGAGGCACTGGGGCACTGAGACACTGAGACACTGAGGCACTGAGGCACTGGGGCACTGGGGCACTGGGACACTGAGACACTGAGACACAGAGACACAGAGACACTGAGGCACCGAGACACAGAGACACTGAGACACTGAGACACAGAGACACAGAGACACTGAGGCACTGGGGCACTGGGACACTGGGACACTGAGACACTGAGACACAGAGACACAGAGACACAGAGACACTGAGGCACTGGGGCACTGGGACACTGGGACACTGAGACACTGAGACACAGAGACACAGAGACACTGAGACACAGAGACACTGAGGCACTGGGGCACTGGGGCACTGGGACACTGAGACACTGAGACACAGAGACACAGAGACACTGAGGCAATGAGACACAGAGACACTGAGACACTGAGACACAGAGACACTGAGGCACTGGGGCACTGGGACACTGGGACACTGGGACACTGAGACACTGAGACACAGAGACACTGAGACACTGAGACACAGAGACACTGAGGCACTGGGGCACTGGGACACTGGGACACTGGGACACTGAGACACTGAGACACAGAGACACAGAGACACTGAGACACAGAGACACTGAGGCACTGGGGCACTGGGGCACTGGGACACTTGGACACTGAGACACTGAGACACAGAGACACTGAGACACAGAGACACTGAGACACTGAGACACTGAGACACAGAGACACTGAGGCACTGGGGCACTGGGGCACTGGGACACTGGGACACTGAGACACTGAGACACAGAGACACTGGGACACTGAGACACAGAGACACTGAGACACTGAGACACTGAGACACAGAGACACTGAGGCACTGGGGCACTGGGACACTGGGACACTGAGACACTGAGACACAGAGACACAGAGACACAGAGACACTGAGGCACTGGGGCACTGGGACACTGGGACACTGAGACACTGAGACACAGAGACACAGAGACACTGAGACACAGAGACACTGAGGCACTGGGGCACTGGGGCACTGGGACACTGAGACACTGAGACACAGAGACACAGAGACACTGAGGCACTGAGACACAGAGACACTGAGACACAGAGACACTGAGGCACTGGGGCACTGGGACACTGGGACACTGGGACACTGAGACACTGAGACACAGAGACACTGAGACACTGAGACACAGAGACACTGAGGCACTGGGGCACTGGGACACTGGGACACTGGGACACTGAGACACTGAGACACAGAGACACAGAGACACTGAGACACAGAGACACTGAGGCACTGGGGCACTGGGGCACTGGGACACTTGGACACTGAGACACTGAGACACAGAGACACTGAGACACAGAGACACTGAGACACTGAGACACTGAGACACAGAGACACTGAGGCACTGGGGCACTGGGGCACTGGGACACTGGGACACTGAGACACTGAGACACAGAGACACTGGGACACTGAGACACAGAGACACTGAGACACTGAGACACTGAGACACAGAGACACTGAGGCACTGGGGCACTGGGGCACTGGGACACTGGGACACTGAGACACTGAGGCACTGGGGCACTGGGACACTGGGACACTGAGACACTGAGACACAGAGACACTGAGACACTGAGACACAGAGACACTGAGACACTGAGACACTGAGACACAGAGACACTGAGGCACTGGGGCACTGGGGCACTGGGACACTGAGACACTGAGACACAGAGGCACTGGGGCACTGGGACACTGAGACACTGAGACACAGAGACACTGAGACACTGAGACACTGAGACACAGAGACACTGAGAAACAGAGACACAGAGGCACTGGGGCACTGAGACACTGAGACACAGAGACACTGAGGCACTGGGACACTGGGGCACTGGGACACTGAGACACTGAGACACTGAGACACTGAGACACAGAGACACTGAGACACTGAGACACAGAGACACTGAGACACTGAGACACAGAGACACTGAGACACTGAGACACTGAGACACAGAGACACTGAGACACTGAGGCACTGGGGCACTGGGGCACTGAGACACTGAGACACAGAGACACAGAGACACTGAGACACTGAGACACTGAGACACAGAGACACTGAGACACTGAGACACAGAGACACTGAGGCACTGGGGCACTGGGACACTGAGACACTGAGACACAGAGACACAGAGACACTGAGGCACTGAGACACAGAGACACTGAGACACTGAGACACTGCGACACAGAGACACTGAGGCACTGGGGCACTGGGACACTGGGACACTGAGACACTGAGACACAGAGACACAGAGACACTGAGACACAGAGACACTGAGGCACTGGGGCACTGGGGCACTGGGACACTGAGACACTGAGACACAGAGACACAGAGACACTGAGGCACTGAGACACAGAGACACTGAGACACTGAGACACAGAGACACTGAGGCACTGGGGCACTGGGACACTGGGACACTGGGACACTGAGACACTGAGACACAGAGACACTGAGACACTGAGACACAGAGACACTGAGGCACTGGGGCACTGGGACACTGGGACACTGGGACACTGAGACACTGAGACACAGAGACACTGAGGCACTGAGACACAGAGACACTGAGACACTGAGACACAGAGACACTGAGGCACTGGGGCACTGGGACACTGGGACACTGGGACACTGAGACACTGAGACACAGAGACACTGAGACACTGAGACACAGAGACACTGAGGCACTGGGGCACTGGGACACTGGGACACTGGGACACTGAGACACTGAGACACAGAGACACTGAGACACTGAGACACAGAGACACTGAGGCACTGGGGCACTGGGACACTGGGACACTGGGACACTGAGACACTGAGACACAGAGACACAGAGACACTGAGACACAGAGACACTGAGGCACTGGGGCACTGGGGCACTGGGACACTTGGACACTGAGACACTGAGACACAGAGACACTGAGACACAGAGACACTGAGACACTGAGACACTGAGACACAGAGACACTGAGGCACTGGGGCACTGGGGCACTGGGACACTGGGACACTGAGACACTGAGACACAGAGACACTGGGACACTGAGACACAGAGACACTGAGACACTGAGACACTGAGACACAGAGACACTGAGGCACTGGGGCACTGGGGCACTGGGACACTGGGACACTGAGACACTGAGGCACTGGGGCACTGGGACACTGGGACACTGAGACACTGAGACACAGAGACACTGAGACACTGAGACACAGAGACACTGAGACACTGAGACACTGAGACACAGAGACACTGAGGCACTGGGGCACTGGGGCACTGGGACACTGAGACACTGAGACACAGAGACACTGAGACACTGAGACACTGAGACACAGAGGCACTGGGGCACTGGGACACTGAGACACTGAGACACAGAGACACTGAGACACTGAGACACTGAGACACAGAGACACTGAGAAACAGAGACACAGAGGCACTGGGGCACTGAGACACTGAGACACAGAGACACTGAGGCACTGGGACACTGGGGCACTGGGACACTGAGACACTGAGACACTGAGACACTGAGACACAGAGACACTGAGACACTGAGACACAGAGACACTGAGACACTGAGACACAGAGACACTGAGACACTGAGACACTGAGACACAGAGACACTGAGGCACTGGGGCACTGGGGCACTGGGACACTGAGACACTGAGACACAGAGACACTGAGACACTGAGACACAGAGACACTGAGACACTGAGACACTGAGACACTGAGGCACTGGGGCACTGGGACACTGAGACACTGAGACACAGAGACACAGAGACACTGAGGCACTGAGACACAGAGACACTGAGACACTGAGACACTGCGACACAGAGACACTGAGGCACTGGGGCACTGGGACACTGGGACACTGAGACACTGAGACACAGAGACACAGAGACACTGAGACACAGAGACACTGAGGCACTGGGGCACTGGGGCACTGGGACACTGAGACACTGAGACACAGAGACACAGAGACACTGAGGCACTGAGACACAGAGACACTGAGACACTGAGACACAGAGACACTGAGGCACTGGGGCACTGGGACACTGGGACACTGGGACACTGAGACACTGAGACACAGAGACACTGAGACACTGAGACACAGAGACACTGAGGCACTGGGGCACTGGGACACTGGGACACTGGGACACTGAGACACTGAGACACAGAGACACTGAGGCACTGAGACACAGAGACACTGAGACACTGAGACACAGAGACACTGAGGCACTGGGGCACTGGGACACTGGGACACTGGGACACTGAGACACTGAGACACAGAGACACTGAGACACTGAGACACAGAGACACTGAGGCACTGGGGCACTGGGACACTGGGACACTGGGACACTGAGACACTGAGACACAGAGACACAGAGACACTGAGACACAGAGACACTGAGGCACTGGGGCACTGGGGCACTGGGACACTTGGACACTGAGACACTGAGACACAGAGACACTGAGACACTGAGACACAGAGACACTGAGACACTGAGACACTGAGACACAGAGACACTGAGGCACTGGGGCACTGGGGCACTGGGACACTGGGACACTGAGACACTGAGACACAGAGACACTGGGACACTGGAACACAGAGACACTGAGGACTGGGGCACTGGGACAACAAGAGAATGAGACACAGAGACACAGAGACACTGGGGCACTGGGGCACTGGGACACTGGGACACTGAGACACTGGAGGACACTGGGGCATCTGGGACACTGGGACACTGAGACACTGAGACACAGAGACACTGAGACACTGAGACACAGAGACACTGAGACACTGAGACACTGAGACACAGAGACACTGAGGCACTGGGGCACTGGGGCACTGGGACACTGAGACACTGAGACACAGAGACACTGAGACACTGAGACACTGAGACACAGAGGCACTGGGGCACTGGGACACTGAGACACTGAGACACAGAGACACTGAGACACTGAGACACTGAGACACAGAGACACTGAGAAACAGAGACACAGAGGCACTGGGGCACTGAGACACTGAGACACAGAGACACTGAGGCACTGGGGCACTGGGGCACTGGGACACTGAGACACTGAGACACTGAGACACTGAGACACAGAGACACTGAGACACTGAGACACAGAGACACTGAGACACTGAGACACTGAGACACAGAGACACTGAGGCACTGGGGCACTGGGGCACTGGGACACTGAGACACTGAGACACAGAGACACTGAGACACTGAGACACTGAGACACAGAGACACTGAGACACTGAGACACAGAGACACTGAGGCACTGGGGCACTGGGACACTGAGACACTGAGACACAGAGACACAGAGACACTGAGGCACTGAGACACAGAGACACTGAGACACTGAGACACTGAGACACAGAGACACTGAGGCACTGGGGCACTGGGACACTGGGACACTGAGACACTGAGACACAGAGACACAGAGACACAGAGACACTGAGGCACTGGGGCACTGGGGCACTGGGACACTGAGACACTGAGACACAGAGACACAGAGACACTGAGGCACTGAGACACAGAGACACTGAGACACTGAGACACAGAGACACTGAGGCACTGGGGCACTGGGACACTGGGACACTGGGACACTGAGACACTGAGACACAGAGACACTGAGACACTGAGACACAGAGACACTGAGGCACTGGGGCACTGGGACACTGGGACACTGGGACACTGAGACACTGAGACACAGAGACACAGAGACACTGAGACACAGAGACACTGAGGCACTGGGGCACTGGGGCACTGGGACACTTGGACACTGAGACACTGAGACACAGAGACACTGAGACACTGAGACACAGAGACACTGAGACACTGAGACACAGAGACACTGAGGCACTGGGGCACTGGGACACTGGGACACTGGGACACTGAGACACTGAGACACAGAGACACAGAGACACTGAGACACAGAGACACTGAGGCACTGGGGCACTGGGGCACTGGGACACTGAGACACTGAGACACAGAGACACAGAGACACTGAGGCACTGAGACACAGAGACACTGAGACACTGAGACACTGAGACACAGAGACACTGAGACACTGAGACACAGAGACACTGAGACACTGAGACACAGAGACACTGAGACACTGAGACACTGAGACACAGAGACACTGAGGCACTGGGGCACTGGGGCACTGGGACACTGAGACACTGAGACACAGAGACACTGAGACACTGAGACACTGAGACACAGAGACACTGAGACACTGAGACACAGAGACACTGAGGCACTGGGGCACTGGGACACTGAGACACTGAGGCACTGGGGCACTGGGGCACTGGGACACTGAGACACTGAGACACTGAGACACAGAGACACTGAGACACTGAGACACTGAGACACAGAGACACTGAGACACTGAGACACAGAGACACTGAGGCACTGGGGCACTGGGACACTGAGACACTGAGACACAGAGACACTGAGACACTGAGACACTGAGACACAGAGACACTGAGAAACAGAGACACAGAGGCACTGGGGCACTGAGACACTGAGACACAGAGACACTGAGGCACTGGGGCACTGGGGCACTGGGACACTGAGACACTGAGACACTGAGACACTGAGACACTGAGACACTGAGACACAGAGACACTGAGACACTGAGACACTGAGACACAGAGACACTGAGGCACTGGGGCACTGGGGCACTGGGACACTGAGACACTGAGACACTGAGACACTGAGACACTGAGACACTGAGACACAGAGACACTGAGACACTGAGACACAGAGACACTGAGGCACTGGGGCACTGGGACACTGAGACACAGAGACACAGAGACACTGAGACACTGAGACACTGAGACACAGAGACACTGAGAAACAGAGACACTGAGGCACTGGGGCACTGAGACACTGAGACACTGAGGCACTGAGGCACTGGGGCACTGGGGCACTGGGACACTGAGACACTGAGACACAGAGACACAGAGACACTGAGGCACCGAGACACAGAGACACTGAGACACTGAGACACAGAGACACAGAGACACTGAGGCACTGGGGCACTGGGACACTGGGACACTGAGACACTGAGACACAGAGACACAGAGACACAGAGACACAGAGACACTGAGGCACTGGGGCACTGGGACACTGGGACACTGAGACACTGAGACACAGAGACACAGAGACACTGAGACCTACCACAGAGACACTGAGGCACTGGGGCACTGGGGCACTGGGACACTGAGACACTGAGACACAGAGACACAGAGACACTGAGGCACTGAGACACAGAGACACTGAGACACTGAGACACAGAGACACTGAGGCACTGGGGCACTGGGACACTGGGACACTGGGACACTGAGACACTGAGACACAGAGACACTGAGACACTGAGACACAGAGACACTGAGGCACTGGGGCACTGGGACACTGGGACACTGGGACACTGAGACACTGAGACACAGAGACACAGAGACACTGAGACACAGAGACACTGAGGCACTGGGGCACTGGGGCACTGGGACACTTGGACACTGAGACACTGAGACACAGAGACACTGAGACACAGAGACACTGAGACACTGAGACACTGAGACACAGAGACACTGAGGCACTGGGGCACTGGGGCACTGGGACACTGGGACACTGAGACACTGAGACACAGAGACACTGGGACACTGAGACACAGAGACACTGAGACACTGAGACACTGAGACACAGAGACACTGAGGCACTGGGGCACTGGGACACTGGGACACTGAGACACTGAGACACAGAGACACAGAGACACAGAGACACTGAGGCACTGGGGCACTGGGACACTGGGACACTGAGACACTGAGACACAGAGACACAGAGACACTGAGACACAGAGACACTGAGGCACTGGGGCACTGGGGCACTGGGACACTGAGACACTGAGACACAGAGACACAGAGACACTGAGGCACTGAGACACAGAGACACTGAGACACTGAGACACAGAGACACTGAGGCACTGGGGCACTGGGACACTGGGACACTGGGACACTGAGACACTGAGACACAGAGACACTGAGACACTGAGACACAGAGACACTGAGGCACTGGGGCACTGGGACACTGGGACACTGGGACACTGAGACACTGAGACACAGAGACACAGAGACACTGAGACACAGAGACACTGAGGCACTGGGGCACTGGGGCACTGGGACACTTGGACACTGAGACACTGAGACACAGAGACACTGAGACACAGAGACACTGAGACACTGAGACACTGAGACACAGAGACACTGAGGCACTGGGGCACTGGGGCACTGGGACACTGGGACACTGAGACACTGAGACACAGAGACACTGGGACACTGAGACACAGAGACACTGAGACACTGAGACACTGAGACACAGAGACACTGAGGCACTGGGGCACTGGGGCACTGGGACACTGGGACACTGAGACACTGAGGCACTGGGGCACTGGGACACTGGGACACTGAGACACTGAGACACAGAGACACTGAGACACTGAGACACAGAGACACTGAGACACTGAGACACTGAGACACAGAGACACTGAGGCACTGGGGCACTGGGGCACTGGGACACTGAGACACTGAGACACAGAGGCACTGGGGCACTGGGACACTGAGACACTGAGACACAGAGACACTGAGACACTGAGACACTGAGACACAGAGACACTGAGAAACAGAGACACAGAGGCACTGGGGCACTGAGACACTGAGACACAGAGACACTGAGGCACTGGGACACTGGGGCACTGGGACACTGAGACACTGAGACACTGAGACACTGAGACACAGAGACACTGAGACACTGAGACACAGAGACACTGAGACACTGAGACACAGAGACACTGAGACACTGAGACACTGAGACACAGAGACACTGAGACACTGAGGCACTGGGGCACTGGGGCACTGAGACACTGGACACTGAGACACTGAGACACAGAGACACTGAGACACTGAGACACAGAGACACTGAGGCACTGGGGCACTGGGACACTGAGACACTGAGACACAGAGACACAGAGACACTGAGGCACTGAGACACAGAGACACTGAGACACTGAGACACTGCGACACAGAGACACTGAGGCACTGGGGCACTGGGACACTGGGACACTGAGACACTGAGACACAGAGACACAGAGACACTGAGACACAGAGACACTGAGGCACTGGGGCACTGGGGCACTGGGACACTGAGACACTGAGACACAGAGACACAGAGACACTGAGGCACTGAGACACAGAGACACTGAGACACTGAGACACAGAGACACTGAGGCACTGGGGCACTGGGACACTGGGACACTGGGACACTGAGACACTGAGACACAGAGACACTGAGACACTGAGACACAGAGACACTGAGGCACTGGGGCACTGGGACACTGGGACACTGGGACACTGAGACACTGAGACACAGAGACACTGAGGCACTGAGACACAGAGACACTGAGACACTGAGACACAGAGACACTGAGGCACTGGGGCACTGGGACACTGGGACACTGGGACACTGAGACACTGAGACACAGAGACACTGAGACACTGAGACACAGAGACACTGAGGCACTGGGGCACTGGGACACTGGGACACTGGGACACTGAGACACTGAGACACAGAGACACTGAGACACTGAGACACAGAGACACTGAGGCACTGGGGCACTGGGACACTGGGACACTGGGACACTGAGACACTGAGACACAGAGACACAGAGACACTGAGACACAGAGACACTGAGGCACTGGGGCACTGGGGCACTGGGACACTTGGACACTGAGACACTGAGACACAGAGACACTGAGACACAGAGACACTGAGACACTGAGACACTGAGACACAGAGACACTGAGGCACTGGGGCACTGGGGCACTGGGACACTGGGACACTGAGACACTGAGACACAGAGACACTGGGACACTGAGACACAGAGACACTGAGACACTGAGACACTGAGACACAGAGACACTGAGGCACTGGGGCACTGGGGCACTGGGACACTGGGACACTGAGACACTGAGGCACTGGGGCACTGGGACACTGGGACACTGAGACACTGAGACACAGAGACACTGAGACACTGAGACACAGAGACACTGAGACACTGAGACACTGAGACACAGAGACACTGAGGCACTGGGGCACTGGGGCACTGGGACACTGAGACACTGAGACACAGAGACACTGAGACACTGAGACACTGAGACACAGAGGCACTGGGGCACTGGGACACTGAGACACTGAGACACAGAGACACTGAGACACTGAGACACTGAGACACAGAGACACTGAGAAACAGAGACACAGAGGCACTGGGGCACTGAGACACTGAGACACAGAGACACTGAGGCACTGGGACACTGGGGCACTGGGACACTGAGACACTGAGACACTGAGACACTGAGACACAGAGACACTGAGACACTGAGACACAGAGACACTGAGACACTGAGACACAGAGACACTGAGACACTGAGACACTGAGACACAGAGACACTGAGGCACTGGGGCACTGGGGCACTGGGACACTGAGACACTGAGACACAGAGACACTGAGACACTGAGACACAGAGACACTGAGACACTGAGACACTGAGACACAGAGACACTGAGGCACTGGGGCACTGGGACACTGAGACACTGAGACACAGAGACACAGAGACACTGAGGCACTGAGACACAGAGACACTGAGACACTGAGACACTGCGACACAGAGACACTGAGGCACTGGGGCACTGGGACACTGGGACACTGAGACACTGAGACACAGAGACACAGAGACACTGAGACACAGAGACACTGAGGCACTGGGGCACTGGGGCACTGGGACACTGAGACACTGAGACACAGAGACACAGAGACACTGAGGCACTGAGACACAGAGACACTGAGACACTGAGACACAGAGACACTGAGGCACTGGGGCACTGGGACACTGGGACACTGGGACACTGAGACACTGAGACACAGAGACACTGAGACACTGAGACACAGAGACACTGAGGCACTGGGGCACTGGGACACTGGGACACTGGGACACTGAGACACTGAGACACAGAGACACTGAGGCACTGAGACACAGAGACACTGAGACACTGAGACACAGAGACACTGAGGCACTGGGGCACTGGGACACTGGGACACTGGGACACTGAGACACTGAGACACAGAGACACTGAGACACTGAGACACAGAGACACTGAGGCACTGGGGCACTGGGACACTGGGACACTGGGACACTGAGACACTGAGACACAGAGACACAGAGACACTGAGACACAGAGACACTGAGGCACTGGGGCACTGGGGCACTGGGACACTTGGACACTGAGACACTGAGACACAGAGACACTGAGACACTGAGACACAGAGACACTGAGACACTGAGACACTGAGACACAGAGACACTGAGGCACTGGGGCACTGGGGCACTGGGACACTGGGACACTGAGACACTGAGACACAGAGACACTGGGACACTGAGACACAGAGACACTGAGACACTGAGACACTGAGACACAGAGACACTGAGGCACTGGGGCACTGGGGCACTGGGACACTGGGACACTGAGACACTGAGGCACTGGGGCACTGGGACACTGGGACACTGAGACACTGAGACACAGAGACACTGAGACACTGAGACACAGAGACACTGAGACACTGAGACACTGAGACACAGAGACACTGAGGCACTGGGGCACTGGGGCACTGGGACACTGAGACACTGAGACACAGAGACACTGAGACACTGAGACACTGAGACACAGAGGCACTGGGGCACTGGGACACTGAGACACTGAGACACAGAGACACTGAGACACTGAGACACTGAGACACAGAGACACTGAGAAACAGAGACACAGAGGCACTGGGGCACTGAGACACTGAGACACAGAGACACTGAGGCACTGGGGCACTGGGGCACTGGGACACTGAGACACTGAGACACTGAGACACTGAGACACAGAGACACTGAGACACTGAGACACAGAGACACTGAGACACTGAGACACTGAGACACAGAGACACTGAGGCACTGGGGCACTGGGGCACTGGGACACTGAGACACTGAGACACAGAGACACTGAGACACTGAGACACTGAGACACAGAGACACTGAGACACTGAGACACAGAGACACTGAGGCACTGGGGCACTGGGACACTGAGACACTGAGACACAGAGACACAGAGACACTGAGGCACTGAGACACAGAGACACTGAGACACTGAGACACTGAGACACAGAGACACTGAGGCACTGGGGCACTGGGACACTGGGACACTGAGACACTGAGACACAGAGACACAGAGACACAGAGACACTGAGGCACTGGGGCACTGGGGCACTGGGACACTGAGACACTGAGACACAGAGACACAGAGACACTGAGGCACTGAGACACAGAGACACTGAGACACTGAGACACAGAGACACTGAGGCACTGGGGCACTGGGACACTGGGACACTGGGACACTGAGACACTGAGACACAGAGACACTGAGACACTGAGACACAGAGACACTGAGGCACTGGGGCACTGGGACACTGGGACACTGGGACACTGAGACACTGAGACACAGAGACACAGAGACACTGAGACACAGAGACACTGAGGCACTGGGGCACTGGGGCACTGGGACACTTGGACACTGAGACACTGAGACACAGAGACACTGAGACACTGAGACACAGAGACACTGAGACACTGAGACACAGAGACACTGAGGCACTGGGGCACTGGGACACTGGGACACTGGGACACTGAGACACTGAGACACTGAGACACAGAGACACTGAGACACAGAGACACAGAGACACTGAGGCACTGGGGCACTGGGACACTGGGACACTGGGACACTGAGACACTGAGACACAGAGACACAGAGACACTGAGACACAGAGACACTGAGGCACTGGGGCACTGGGGCACTGGGACACTTGGACACTGAGACACTGAGACACAGAGACACTGAGACACTGAGACACAGAGACACTGAGACACTGAGACACAGAGACACTGAGGCACTGGGGCACTGGGACACTGGGACACTGGGACACTGAGACACTGAGACACAGAGACACTGAGACACAGAGACACTGAGGCACTGGGGCACTGGGACACTGGGACACTGAGACACTGAGACACAGAGACACAGAGACACTGAGACACAGAGACACTGAGGCACTGGGGCACTGGGGCACTGGGACACTTGGACACTGAGACACTGAGACACAGAGACACTGAGACACTGAGACACAGAGACACTGAGACACTGAGACACTGAGACACAGAGACACTGAGGCACTGGGGCACTGGGGCACTGGGACACTGGGACACTGAGACACTGAGGCACTGGGGCACTGGGACACTGAGACACTGAGACACAGAGACACTGAGACACAGAGACACTGAGGCACTGGGGCACTGGGACACTGAGACACAGAGACACTGAGACACTGAGACACTGAGACACTGAGACACAGAGACACTGAGAAACAGAGACACTGAGGCACTGGGGCACTGAGACACTGAGACACAGAGACACTGAGGCACTGGGGCACTGGGGCACTGGGACACTGAGACACTGAGACACAGAGACACTGAGACACTGAGACACAGAGACACTGAGGCACTGGGGCACTGAGACACTGAGACACAGAGACACTGAGGCACTGGGGCACTGGGGCACTGGGACACTGAGACACTGAGACACAGAGACACAGAGACACTGAGGCACTGAGACACAGAGACACTGAGACACTGAGACACTGAGACACAGAGACACTGAGGCACTGGGGCACTGGGACACTGGGACACTGAGACACTGAGACACAGAGACACAGAGACACTGAGACACAGAGACACTGAGGCACTGGGGCACTGGGGCACTGGGACACTGAGACACTGAGACACAGAGACACAGACACACTGAGGCACTGAGACACAGAGACACTGAGACACTGAGACACAGAGACACTGAGGCACTGGGGCACTGGGACACTGGGACACTGGGACACTGAGACACTGAGACACAGAGACACTGAGACACTGAGACACAGAGACACTGAGGCACTGGGGCACTGGGACACTGGGACACTGGGACACTGAGACACTGAGACACAGAGACACAGAGACACTGAGACACAGAGACACTGAGGCACTGGGGCACTGGGGCACTGGGACACTTGGACACTGAGACACTGAGACACAGAGACACTGAGACACTGAGACACAGAGACACTGAGACACTGAGACACTGAGACACAGAGACACTGAGGCACTGGGGCACTGGGGCACTGGGACACTGGGACACTGAGACACTGAGGCACTGGGGCACTGGGACACTGGGACACTGAGACACTGAGACACAGAGACACTGAGACACTGAGACACAGAGACACTGAGGCACTGGGGCACTGGGACACTGGGACACTGAGACACTGAGACACAGAGACACTGAGGCACTGAGACACAGAGACACTGAGACACTGGGACACTGAGACACTGAGACACTGAGACACAGATACACTGAGGCACTGGGGCACTGGGACACTGGGACACTGAGACACAGAGACAGTGAGACACTGAGACACTGAGACACAGAGACACTGAGGCACTGAGACACAGAGACACAGAGACACTGAGACACTGAGACACAGAGACACTGAGGCACTGGGGCACTGGGACACTGGGACACTGAGACACTGAGACACAGAGACACTGAGGCACTGAGACACAGAGACACTGAGACACTGGGACACTGAGACACTGAGACACTGAGACACAGATACACTGAGGCACTGGGGCACTGGGACACTGGGACACTGAGACACAGAGACAGTGAGACACTGAGACACAGAGACACTGAGGCACTGGGGCACTGGAACACTGAGACACTGAGACACAGAGACACAGAGACAGTGAGACACTGAGACACTGAGACACAGAGACACAGAGACACTGAGACACTGAGACACTGAGACACAGAGACACTGAGACACTGAGACACAGAGACACTGAGACACAGAGACACAGAGACACTGAGACACTGAGACACAGAGACACTGAGACACAGAGACACTGAGACACTGAGACACAGAGACACTGAGACACAGAGACACAGAGACACTGAGATACAGAGACACTGAGACACTGAGACACTGAGACACAGAGACACTGAGACACAGAGACACTGGGACACTGAGACACTGAGCCACTGGGGCACTGGGACACTGAGACACTGAGACACAGAGACACAGAGACACTGAGACACTGAGACACAGAGACACTGAGACACTGAGACACTGGGACACTGAGACACTGAGACACAGAGACACTGAGACACAGAGACACAGAGACACAGAGACACTGAGACACAGAGACACTGGGACACTGAGACACTGAGACACTGAGACACAGAGACACTGAGACACAGAGACACTGAGACACAGAGACACTGGGACACTGAGACACAGAGACACTGAGACACTGAGACACAGAGACACAGAGACACTGAGACAAAGAGACACTGAGACACTGAGACACTGAGACACAGAGACACAGAGACACTGAGACACTGGGACACTGAGACACTGAGACACAGAGACACTGAGGCACAGAGACACTGAGACACTGAGACACTGAGACACTGAGACACAGAGACACAGGGACACTGAGACACTGAGACACTGAGACACTGAGACACTGAGACACAGAGACACAGAGACACTGGGGCACAGGGACACTGAGACACTGAGACACAGAGACACAGAGACACAGAGACACTGAGACACAGAGACACTGAGACACAGAGACACAGAGACACTGAGACACAGAGACACTGAGACACAGAGACACTGGGACACTGAGACACAGAGACACTGAGACACTGAGACACTGGGACACTGAGACACTGAGACACTGAGACACAGAGACACTGAGACACAGAGACACTGAGACACAGAGACACTGGGACACTGAGACACAGAGACACTGAGACACTGAGACACAGAGACACAGAGACACTGAGGCACTGGGGCACTGGGACACTGAGACACTGAGACACTGAGACACAGAGACACAGAGACACTGAGGCACTGGGACACTGGGACACTGAGACACTGAGACACAGAGACACTGAGACACTGAGACACTGAGACACAGAGACACAGAGACACTGGGACACTGAGACACTGAGACACTGAGACACTGAGACACTGAGACACAGAGACACAGAGACACTGGGGCACAGGGACACTGAGACACTGAGACACAGAGACACTGGGGCACTGAGGCACTGAGACACAGAGACACTGAGGCACTGGGGCACTGGGACACTGAGACACTGAGACACAGAGACACAGAGACACTGGGACACTGAGACACTGAGCCACTGGGGCACTGGGACACTGAGACACTGAGACACAGAGACACAGAGACACTGAGACACAGAGACACTGAGACACTGGGACACTGAGACACTGAGACACAGAGACACTGGGACACTGAGACACTGAGACACTGAGACACAGAGACACAGAGACACTGAGACACTGAGACACTGAGACACTGAGGCACTGGGGCACTGGGACACTGAGACACTGAGACACAGAGACACAGAGACACTGGGACACTGAGACACTGAGACACAGAGACACAGAGACACTGAGACACTGAGACACAGAGACACTGAGACACTGAGACACTGGGACACTGAGACACTGAGACACAGAGACACTGAGACACTGAGACACAGAGACACTGAGACACTGAGACACAGAGACACTGAGGCACTGGGGCACTGTGGCACTGGGACACTGTGACACTGAGACACAGAGACACAGAGACACAGAGACACTGAGACACAGAGACACAGAGACACAGAGACACTGAGACACAGAGACACTGAGACACAGAGACACTGAGACTCTGAGACGCTGAGACACTGAGACACTGGGACACTGGGACACTGAGACACTGAGACACAGAGACACTGGGACACTGAGACACTGAGACACTGAGACACAGAGACACAGAGACACTGAGACACTGAGACACTGAGACACAGAGACACTGAGGCACTGAGACACTGAGACACTGAGACACTGAGACACTGAGATACTGAGACACTGAGACACTGGGACACTGAGACACTGAGACACAGAGACACAGAGACACTGAGACACTGGGGCACTGGGACACTGAGACACTGAGACACTGAGACACTGAGACACTGAGACACAGAGACACTGAGGCACTGAGACACAGAGACACTGAGGCACTGGGGCACTGGGATACTGAGACACAGAGACACTGAGACACTGGGGCACTGGGACACTGAGACACTGAGACACTGAGACACTGAGACACAGAGACACTGAGGCACTGAGACACTGTGACACTGAGACACAGAGACACTGAGGCACTGGGGCACTGGGACACTGAGACACTGAGACACAGAGACACTGAGACACTGGGGCACTGGGACACTGAGACACTAAGACACAGAGGCACTGAGACACTGAGACACTGGGGCACTGGGACACTGAGACACTGAGAAACTGAGACACTGAGACACTGAGACACAGAGACACTGAGACACTGAGACACAGAGACACTGAGACACAGAGACACTGGGACACAGAGACACTGAGACACTGGGACACAGAGACACTGGGACACAGAGACACAGAGACACTGAGACACTGAGACACTGAGACACAGAGACACTGAGACACTGGGACACAGAGACACTGGGACACTGAGACACTGGGACACTGAGACACTGAGACACAGAGACACTGGGACACTGAGGCACTGAAACACTGAGACACAGAGACACTGAGACACTGAGACACTGGGACACTGAGACACTGAGACACAGAGACACAGTGACACTGAGACACTGGGACACAGAGACACAGAGACACTGAGACACAGAGACACTGAGACACAGAGACACTGAGACACTGAGACGCTGAGACACTGAGACACTGGGACACTGAGACACTGAGACACAGAGACACTGGGACACTGAGACACTGAGACACTGAGACACAGAGACACAGAGACACTGAGACACTGAGACACTGAGACACTGAGGCACTGGGGCACTGGGACACTGAGACACTGAGACACAGAGACACAGAGACACTGGGACACTGAGACACTGAGCCACTGGGGCACTGGGACACTGGGACACTGAGACACTGAGACACAGAGACACAGAGACACTGAGACACTGAGACACAGAGACACTGAGACACTGAGACACTGGGACACTGAGACACTGAGACACAGAGACACTGAGACACTGAGACACAGAGACACTGAGACACTGAGACACAGAGACACTGAGGCACTGGGGCACTGTGGCACTGGGACACTGTGACACTGAGACACAGAGACACAGAGACACAGAGACACAGAGACACTGAGACACAGAGACACAGAGACACAGAGACACTGAGACACAGAGACACTGAGACACAGAGACACTGAGACTCTGAGACGCTGAGACACTGAGACACTGGGACACTGAGACACTGAGACACAGAGACACTGGGACACTGAGACACTGAGACACTGAGACACAGAGACACAGAGACACTGAGACACTGAGACACTGAGACACAGAGACACTGAGGCACTGAGACACTGAGACACTGAGACACTGAGACACTGAGATACTGAGACACTGAGACACTGGGACACTGAGACACTGAGACACAGAGACACAGAGACACAGAGACACAGAGACACTGAGACACAGAGACACAGAGACACAGAGACACTGAGACACAGAGACACTGAGACACAGAGACACTGAGACTCTGAGACGCTGAGACACTGAGACACTGGGACACTGAGACACTGAGACACAGAGACACTGGGACACTGAGACACTGAGACACTGAGACACAGAGACACAGAGACACTGAGACACTGAGACACTGAGACACAGAGACACTGAGGCACTGAGACACTGAGACACTGAGACACTGAGACACTGAGATACTGAGACACTGAGACACTGGGACACTGAGACACTGAGACACAGAGACACTGAGACACTGGGGCACTGGGACACTGAGACACTGAGACACTGAGACACTGAGACACTGAGACACAGAGACACTGAGGCACTGAGACACAGAGACACTGAGGCACTGGGGCACTGGGATACTGAGACACAGAGACACTGAGACACTGGGGCACTGGGACACTGAGACACTGAGACACTGAGACACTGAGACACAGAGACACTGAGGCACTGAGGCACTGAGACACTGTGACACTGAGACACAGAGACACTGAGGCACTGGGGCACTGGGACACTGAGACACTGAGACACAGAGACACTGAGACACTGGGGCACTGGGACACTGAGACACTAAGACACTGAGACACAGAGACACTGAGACACGGAGACACTGAGACACTGAGACACTGAGACACAGAGACACTGAGACACTGAGACACAGAGACACTGAGGCACTGGGTCACTGGGACACTGGGACACTGAGACACTGAGACACAGAGACACTGAGGCACTGAGGCACTGAGACACTGTGACACTGAGACACAGAGACACTGAGGCACTGGGGCACTGGGACACTGAGACACTGAGACACTGAGACACAGAGACACTGAGGCACTGGGGCACTGGGACACTGAGACACTGAGACACAGAGACACTGAGACACTGAGACACTGAGACACTGAGACACTGAGACACTGAGACACTGAGACACTGAGACACTGGGACACTGAGACACTGAGACACAGAGACACTGAGACACGGAGACACTGAGACACTGAGACACTGAGACACAGAGACACTGAGACACTGAGACACAGAGACACTGAGGCACTGGGTCACTGGGACACTGGGACACTGAGACACTGAGACACTGAGACACTGAGACACTGAGACACTGAGACACAGAGACACTGAGGCACTGGGACACTGAGACACTGAGACACTGAGACACTGAGACACAGAGATACTGAGACACTGAGACACTGGGACACAGAGACACTGGGACACTGAGACACAGAGACCCTGAGACACTGAGACACTGAGACACTGAGACACTGAGACACAGAGACACTGGGACACTGAGACACAGAGACACTGGGACACTGAGACACAGAGACCCTGAGACACTGAGACACTGAGACACTGAGACACTGAGACACAGAGACACTGGGACACTGAGACACAGAGACACTGAGACACTGAGACACTGAGACACAGAGACACTGAGGCACTGGGGCACTGGGACACTGAGACACAGAGACACTGAGACACTGAGACACTGAGACACAGAGACACTGAGGCACTGGGGCACTGGGACACTGAGACACTGAGACACAGAGACACTGGGGCACTGGGGCACTGGGACACTGAGACACTGAGACACAGAGACGCTGAGACGCTGAGACACAGAGACACTGAAACACTGAGACACTGAGACACAGAGACACTGAGGCACTGGGGCACTGGGGCACTGGGACACTGAGACACAGAGACACTGAGACACTGAGACACTGAGACACTGAGACACTGGGACACTGGGACACAGAGACACTGGGACACTGGGACACTGAGACACTGAGACACAGAGACACTGGGACACTGAGACACTGGGACACTGGGACACAGAGACACTGGGACACTGAGACACTGAGACACTGAGACACTGAGACACTGAGACACAGAGACACTGGGACACTGAGACACAGAGACACTGAGACACTGAGACACTGAGACACAGAGACACTGAGGCACTGGGGCACTGGGACACTGAGACACTGAGACACAGAGACACTGGGGCACTGGGGCACTGGGACACTGAGACACTGAGACACAGAGACGCTGAGACGCTGAGACACAGAGACACTGAAACACTGAGACACTGAGACACAGAGACACTGAGGCACTGGGGCACTGGGGCACTGGGACACTGAGACACAGAGACACTGAGACACTGAGACACTGAGACACTGAGACACTGGGACACTGGGACACAGAGACACTGGGACACTGGGACACAGAGACACTGGGACACTGGGACACTGAGACACTGGGACACTGAGACATTGAGACACAGAGACACTGAGACACTGGGACACTGGGACACTGAGACACTGAGACACTGAGACACAGAGACACTGGGACACAGAGACACTGGGACACTGAGACACTGATCACCGAGACACAGAGACACTGAAACACTGAGACACTGAGACACAGAGACACTGAGGCACTGGGGCACTGGGGCACTGGGACACTGAGACACAGAGACACTGAGACACTGAGACACTGAGACACTGAGACACTGGGACACTGGGACACAGAGACACTGGGACACTGGGACACAGAGACACTGGGACACTGGGACACTGAGACACTGGGACACTGAGACATTGAGACACAGAGACACTGAGACACTGGGACACTGGGACACTGAGACACTGAGACACAGAGACACTGGGACACAGAGACACTGGGACACTGAGACACTGATCACCGAGACACTGAGACACTGAGACACTGAGACACTGGGACACAGAGACACTGGGACACTGGGACACTGAGACACTGAGACTCTGAGACACTGGGACACTGGGACACTGGGACACTGAGACACTGGGACACTGAGACACTGAGACACTGGGACACTGGGACACTGAGACACAGAGACACAGAGACACTGAGACACTGAGACACAGTGACACAGAGACACAGAGACACTGGGACACTGGGACACTGAGACACAGAGACACAGAGACACAGAGACACTGGGACACTGAGACACTGAGACACTGAGACACAGAGACACTGAGGCACTGGGGCACTGGGACACTGAGACACTGAGACACAGAGACACTGAGACACTGAGACACTGAGACACTGAGACACAGAGACACTGAGGCACTGGGGCACTGGGACACTGAGACACTGAGACACAGAGACACAGAGACACAGAGACACTGAGACACTGAGACACTGAGACACAGAGACACTGGGGCACTGGGACACTGAGACACTGAGACACTGAGACACAGAGACACTGAGGCACTGGGGCACTGGGACACTGAGACACTGAGACACTGGGACACTGGGACACTGAGACACTGAGACTCTGAGACACTGGGACACTGGGACACTGGGACACTGAGACACTGGGACACTGAGACACTGAGACACTGGGACACTGGGACACTGAGACACAGAGACACAGAGACACTGAGACACTGAGACACAGTGACACAGAGACACAGAGACACTGGGACACTGAGACACTGAGACACTGAGACACAGAGACACTGAGACACTGAGACACTGAGGCACTGGGGCACTGGGACACCGAGACACTGAGACACTGAGACACTGAGACACAGAGACACTGAGACACAGAGACACAGAGACACAGAGACACTGAGACACTGAGACACTGAGACACAGAGACACTGAGACACTGGGACACTGAGACACTGAGACACTGAGACACTGAGACACTGGGACACTGAGACACAGAGACACTGAGACACTGAGACACAGAGACACTGAGACACTGAGACACAGAGACACAGAGACACTGAGACACTGAGACACTGAGACACAGAGACACTGAGACACAGAGACACTGGGACACTGAGACACAGAGACACAGAGACACTGAGACACAGAGACACAGAGACACAGAGACACAGAGACACAGAGACACTGAGACACTGAGACACTGAGGCACTGGGGCACTGGGACACTGAGACACTGAGACACAGAGACACTGAGACACTGAGACACAGAGACACTGAGGCATTGAGACACAGAGACACTGAAACACTGAGACACTGGGACACTGAGACACTGAGACACTGAGACACTGAGACACTGAGACACTGAGACACTGAGACACTGAGACACTGAGACACAGAGACACTGAGACACTGAGACACAGAGACACTGAGACACTGAGACACTGAGACACTGAGACACTGGGACACTGAGACACTGAGACACTGAGACACTGAGACACGGAGACACTGAGACACTGAGACACTGAGACACAGAGACACTGAGACACTGAGAAACTGAGACACTGAGACACTGAGACACAGAGACACTGAGGCACTGAGACACGGAGACACTGAGACACAGAGACACTGAGACTCTGAGACACTGAGACACAGAGACACTGAGGCACTGGGGCACTGGGACACTGGGACACTGAGACACTGAGACACAGAGACACTGAGACACTGAGACACTGAGACACAGAGACACTGAGGCAATGAGACACAGAGACACTGAGACACTGAGACACAGAGACACTGAGGCACTGGGGCACTGGGACACCGAGACACAGAGACACTGAGACACTGAGACACAGAGACACTGAGACACTGAGACACTGAGACACAGAGACACTGAGGCACTGGGGCACTGGGACACTGAGACACAGAGACACAGAGACACAGAGACACAGAGACACAGAGACACTGAGACACAGAGACACTGAGGCACTGGGGCACTGGGACACTGGGACACTGGGACACTGAGACACTGAGACACAGAGACACTGAGACACTGAGACACTGAGACACAGAGACACTGAGACACTGAGACACAGAGACACTGAGACACAGAGACACTGAGGCACTGGGACACTGGGGCACTGGGACACTGAGACACTGAGACACTGAGACACAGAGACACTGAGACACTGAGACACTGAGACACTGAGACACTGGGACACTGAGACACTGAGACACTGAGACACTGAGACACAGAGACACTGAGGCACTGAGACACAGAGACACTGAGACACTGAGACACTGAGACACAGAGACACAGAGACACTGAGGCACTGGGGCACTGAGACACTGAGACACTGAGACACAGAGACACTGAGACACAGAGACAGTGAGACACTGAGACACTGAGACACAGAGACACTGAGGCACTGAGACACAGAGACACAGAGACACTGAGACACTGAGACACTGAGACACAGAGACACTGAGGCACTGGGGCACTGGGACACTGGGACACTGAGACACAGAGACACTGAGACACTGAGACACTGAGACACAGAGACACTGAGACACGGAGACACTGAGACACTGAGACACTGAGACACAGAGACACTGAGACACTGAGACACTGAGACACAGAGACACTGAGGCACTGGGGCACTGGGACACCGAGACACAGAGACACTGAGACACTGAGACACAGAGACACTGAGACACTGAGACACTGAGACACAGAGACACTGAGGCACTGGGGCACTGGGACACTGAGACACAGAGACACAGAGACACAGAGACACAGAGACACAGAGACACTGAGACACTGAGACACTGAGGCACTGAGACACAGAGACACAGAGACACAGAGACACTGAGACACAGAGACACTGAGACACTGAGACACTGAGACACAGAGACACTGGGACACTGAGACACTGAGACACAGAGACACTGAGACACTGAGACACTGAGACACTGAGACACTGAGACACAGAGACACAGAGACACTGAGACACAGAGACACTGAGACACTGAGACACTGAGACACTGAGACACTGGGACACTGAGACACTGAGACACTGAGACACTGAGACACGGAGACACTGAGACACTGAGACACTGAGACACAGAGACACTGAGACACTGAGAAACTGAGACACTGAGACACTGAGACACAGAGACACTGAGACACTGAGACACGGAGACACTGAGACACAGAGACACTGAGACTCTGAGACACTGAGACACAGAGACACTGAGGCACTGGGGCACTGGGACACTGGGACACTGAGACACTGAGACACAGAGACACTGAGACACTGAGACACTGAGACACAGAGACACTGAGGCAATGAGACACAGAGACACTGAGACACTGAGACACAGAGACACTGAGGCACTGGGGCACTGGGACACCGAGACACAGAGACACTGAGACACTGAGACACAGAGACACTGAGACACTGAGACACTGAGACACAGAGACACTGAGGCACTGGGGCACTGGGACACTGAGACACAGAGACACAGAGACACAGAGACACAGAGACACAGAGACACTGAGACACAGAGACACTGAGGCACTGGGGCACTGGGACACTGGGACACTGAGACACTGAGACACAGAGACACAGAGACACAGAGACACAGAGACACTGAGACACAGAGACACTGAGGCACTGGGGCACTGGGACACTGGGACACTGAGACACTGAGACACAGAGACACTGAGACACTGAGACACTGAGACACTGAGACACTGAGACACTGAGACACTGGGACACTGAGACACTGAGACACAGAGACACTGAGACACGGAGACACTGAGACACTGAGACACTGAGACACAGAGACACTGAGACACTGAGACACAGAGACACTGAGGCACTGGGTCACTGGGACACTGGGACACTGAGACACTGAGACACTGAGACACTGAGACACTGAGACACTGAGACACAGAGACACTGAGGCACTGGGACACTGAGACACTGAGACACTGAGACACAGAGACACTGGGACACTGAGACACAGAGACCCTGAGACACTGAGACACTGAGACACTGAGACACTGAGACACAGAGACACTGGGACACTGAGACACAGAGACACTGAGACACTGAGACACTGAGACACAGAGACACTGAGGCACTGGGGCACTGGGACACTGAGACACTGAGACACAGAGACACTGAGACACTGAGACACTGAGACACTGAGACACTGAGACACTGAGACACTGGGACACTGAGACACTGAGACACAGAGACACTGAGACACGGAGACACTGAGACACTGAGACACTGAGACACAGAGACACTGAGACACTGAGACACAGAGACACTGAGGCACTGGGTCACTGGGACACTGGGACACTGAGACACTGAGACACTGAGACACTGAGACACTGAGACACTGAGACACAGAGACACTGAGGCACTGGGACACTGAGACACTGAGACACTGAGACACAGAGACACTGGGACACTGAGACACAGAGACCCTGAGACACTGAGACACTGAGACACTGAGACACTGAGACACAGAGACACTGGGACACTGAGACACAGAGACACTGAGACACTGAGACACTGAGACACAGAGACACTGAGGCACTGGGGCACTGGGACACTGAGACACTGAGACACAGAGACACTGGGGCACTGGGGCACTGGGACACTGAGACACTGAGACACAGAGACGCTGAGACGCTGAGACACAGAGACACTGAAACACTGAGACACTGAGACACAGAGACACTGAGGCACTGGGGCACTGGGGCACTGGGACACTGGGACACTGGGACACAGAGACACTGGGACACTGGGACACTGAGACACTGGGACACTGAGACATTGAGACACAGAGACACTGAGACACTGGGACACTGGGACACTGAGACACTGAGACACTGAGACACAGAGACACTGGGACACAGAGACACTGGGACACTGAGACACTGATCACCGAGACACAGAGACACTGAAACACTGAGACACTGAGACACTGAGACACTGAGGCACTGGGGCACTGGGGCACTGGGACACTGAGACACAGAGACACTGAGACACTGAGACACTGAGACACTGAGACACTGGGACACTGGGACACAGAGACACTGGGACACTGGGACACAGAGACACTGGGACACTGGGACACTGAGACACTGGGACACTGAGACATTGAGACACAGAGACACTGAGACACTGGGACACTGGGACACTGAGACACTGAGACACTGAGACACAGAGACACTGGGACACAGAGACACTGGGACACTGAGACACTGATCACCGAGACACTGAGACACTGAGACACTGAGACACTGGGACACAGAGACACTGGGACACTGGGACACTGAGACACTGAGACTCTGAGACACTGGGACACTGGGACACTGGGACACTGAGACACTGGGACACTGAGACACTGAGACACTGGGACACTGGGACACTGAGACACAGAGACACAGAGACACTGAGACACTGGGACACAGTGACACAGAGACACAGAGACACTGGGACACTGGGACACTGAGACACAGAGACACAGAGACACAGAGACACTGGGACACTGAGACACTGAGACACTGAGACACAGAGACACTGAGGCACTGGGGCACTGGGACACTGAGACACTGAGACACAGAGACACTGAGACACTGAGACACTGAGACACTGAGACACTGAGACACAGAGACACTGAGGCACTGGGGCACTGGGACACTGAGACACTGAGACACAGAGACACAGAGACACAGAGACACTGAGACACTGAGACACTGAGACACAGAGACACTGGGGCACTGGGACACTGAGACACTGAGACACTGAGACACAGAGACACTGAGGCACTGGGGCACTGGGACACTGAGACACTGAGACACTGGGACACTGGGACACTGAGACACTGAGACTCTGAGACACTGGGACACTGGGACACTGGGACACTGAGACACTGGGACACTGAGACACTGAGACACTGGGACACTGGGACACTGAGACACAGAGACACAGAGACACTGAGACACTGAGACACAGTGACACAGAGACACAGAGACACTGGGACACTGAGACACTGAGACACTGAGACACAGAGACACTGAGACACTGAGACACTGAGGCACTGGGGCACTGGGACACCGAGACACAGAGACACTGAGACACTGAGACACAGAGACACTGAGACACAGAGACACAGAGACACTGAGACACTGAGACACTGAGACACTGAGACACTGAGACACAGAGACACTGAGGCACTGGGGCACTGGGACACTGAGACACTGAGACACTGGGACACTGGGACACTGAGACACTGAGACTCTGAGACACTGGGACACTGGGACACTGGGACACTGAGACACTGGGACACTGAGACACTGAGACACTGGGACACTGGGACACTGAGACACAGAGACACAGAGACACTGAGACACTGAGACACAGTGACACAGAGACACAGAGACACTGGGACACTGAGACACTGAGACACTGAGACACAGAGACACTGAGACACTGAGACACTGAGGCACTGGGGCACTGGGACACCGAGACACAGAGACACTGAGACACTGAGACACAGAGACACTGAGACACAGAGACACAGAGACACTGAGACACTGAGACACTGAGACACAGAGACACTGAGACACTGGGACACTGAGACACTGAGACACTGAGACACTGAGACACTGAGACACGGAGACACAGAGACACTGAGACACTGAGACACAGAGACACTGAGACACTGAGAAACTGAGACACTGAGACACTGAGACACAGAGACACTGAGGCACTGAGACACGGAGACACTGAGACACAGAGACACTGAGACTCTGAGACACTGAGACACAGAGACACTGAGGCACTGGGGCACTGGGACACTGGGACACTGAGACACTGAGACACAGAGACACTGAGACACTGAGACACTGAGACACAGAGACACTGAGGCAATGAGATACAGAGACACTGAGACACTGAGACACAGAGACACTGAGGCACTGGGGCACTGGGACACCGAGACACAGAGACACTGAGACACTGAGACACAGAGACACTGAGACACTGAGACACTGAGACACAGAGACACTGAGGCACTGGGGCACTGGGACACTGAGACACAGAGACACAGAGACACAGAGACACAGAGACACAGAGACACTGAGACACAGAGACACTGAGGCACTGGGGCACTGGGACACTGGGACACTGAGACACTGAGACACAGAGACACTGAGACACTGAGACACTGAGACACTGAGACACAGAGACACTGAGACACTGAGACACAGAGACACTGAGACACAGAGACACTGAGGCACTGGGACACTGGGGCACTGGGACACTGAGACACTGAGACACAGAGACACTGAGACACTGAGACACTGAGACACTGGGACACTGAGACACTGAGACACTGAGACACTGAGACACAGAGACACTGAGGCACTGAGACACAGAGACACTGAGACACTGAGACACTGAGACACAGAGACACAGAGACACTGAGGCACTGGGTCACTGAGACACTGAGACACTGAGACACAGAGACACTGAGACACAGAGACAGTGAGACACTGAGACACTGAGACACAGAGACACTGAGGCACTGAGACACAGAGACACAGAGACACTGAGACACTGAGACACTGAGACACAGAGACACTGAGGCACTGGGGCACTGGGACACTGGGACACTGAGACACTGAGACACAGAGACACTGAGACACTGAGACACTGAGACACAGAGACACTGAGACACTGAGACACAGAGACACTGAGACACAGAGACACTGAGACACAGAGACACTGGGGCACTGGGACACTGAGACACTGAGACACTGAGACACTGAGACACTGAGACACAGAGACACTGAGACACTGAGACACTGAGACACTGGGACACTGAGACACTGAGACACTGGGGCACTGGGACACTGAGACACTGAGACACAGAGACACTGAGACACTGAGGCACAGAGACACTGAGGCACTGGGGCACTGGGGCACTGGGACACCGTGACACCGAGACACAGAGACACTGAGACAGTGAGACACAGAGACACTGGGGCACTGGGGCACTGGGACACTGAGACACAGAGACACAGAGACACAGAGACACTGAGACACTGAGACACTGAGACACAGAGACACAGAGACACTGAGACACTGAGACACTGAGACACAGAGACACTGAGACACTGAGACACTGAGACACTGAGACACAGAGACACAGAGACACTGGGGCACTGGGACACTGAGACACTGAGACACAGAGACACTGAGACACTGAGACACTGAGACACTGAGACACAGAGACACAGAGACACTGGGGCACTGGGACACTGAGACACTGAGACACAGAGACACTGAGACACTGAGACACTGAGACACTGAGACACAGAGACACTGAGACACAGAGACACTGAGGCACTGGGACACTGAGACAGTGAGACACAGAGACACTGAGACACTGGGACACTGAGACACAGAGACACAGAGACACTGAGACACTGGGACACTGAGACACAGAGACACAGAGACACTGAGACACTGAGACACTGAGACACTGAGACACAGAGACACTGAGACACTGAGACACTGAGACACTGAGACACAGAGACACAGAGACACTGGGGCACTGGGACACTGAGACACTGAGACACAGAGACACTGAGACACTGAGACACTGAGACACTGAGACACAGAGACACTGAGACACAGAGACACTGAGACACTGAGGCACTGGGGCACTGGGGCACTGGGACACTGAGACACTGAGACACTGAGACACTGAGACACTGAGACACAGAGACACTGAGACACTGAGACACTGAGACACTGGGACACTGAGACACTGAGACACTGGGGCACTGGGACACTGAGACACAGAGACACTGAGACACTGAGACACAGAGACACTGAGACACAGAGACACTGAGGCACTGGGACACTGGGGCACTGGGACACTGAGACACTGAGACACTGAGACACTGAGACACAGAGACACTGAGACACTGAGACACTGAGACACTGGGACACTGAGACACTGAGACACTGGGGCACTGGGACACTGAGACACTGAGACACAGAGACACTGAGACACTGAGGCACAGAGACACTGAGGCACTGGGGCACTGGGGCACTGGGACACAGAGACACAGAGACACAGAGACACTGAGACACTGAGACACTGAGACACTGAGACACAGAGACACTGAGACACTGAGACACTGAGACACTGAGACACAGAGACACAGAGACACTGGGGCACTGGGACACTGAGACACTGAGACACTGAGACACTGAGACACAGAGACACTGAGACACTGAGACACTGAGACACAGAGACACTGAGACACTGAGACACAGAGACACTGAGACACAGAGACACTGAGGCACTGGGACACTGGGGCACTGGGACACTGAGACACTGAGACACTGAGACACTGAGACACTGAGACACAGAGACACTGAGACACTGAGACACTGAGACACTGGGACACTGAGACACTGAGACACTGGGGCACTGGGACACTGAGACACTGAGACACAGAGACACTGAGACACTGAGACACAGAGACACTGAGACACTGAGACACAGAGACACTGAGGCACTGGGGCACTGGGACACTGAGACACTGAGACACAGAGACAGTGAGACACTGAGACACTGAGACACAGAGACACTGAGGCACTGAGACACAGAGACACAGAGACACTGAGACACTGAGACACTGAGACACAGAGACACTGAGGCACTGGGGCACTGGGACACTGGGACACTGAGACACTGAGACACAGAGACACTGAGGCACTGAGACACAGAGACACTGAGACACTGGGACACTGAGACACTGAGACACTGAGACACAGATACACTGAGGCACTGGGGCACTGGGACACTGGGACACTGAGGCACAGAGACAGTGAGACACTGAGACACTGAGACACAGAGACACTGAGGCACTGGGGCACTGGAACACTGAGACACTGAGACACAGAGACAGTGAGACACTGAGACACTGAGACACAGAGACACAGAGACACTGAGACACTGAGACACTGAGACACAGAGACACTGAGACACTGAGACACAGAGACACTGAGACACAGAGACACAGAGACACTGAGACACAGAGACACTGAGACACTGAGACACTGAGACACTGGGACACTGAGACACTGAGACACTGGGGCACTGGGACACTGAGACACTGAGACACAGAGACACTGAGACACTGAGACACAGAGACACTGAGACACTGAGACACAGAGACACTGAGGCACTGGGGCACTGGGACACTGAGACACTGAGACACAGAGACAGTGAGACACTGAGACACTGAGACACAGAGACACTGAGGCACTGAGACACAGAGACACAGAGACACTGAGACACTGAGACACTGAGACACAGAAACACTGAGGCACTGGGGCACTGGGACACTGGGACACTGAGACACTGAGACACAGAGACACTGAGGCACTGAGACACAGAGACACTGAGACACTGGGACACTGAGACACTGAGACACTGAGACACAGATACACTGAGGCACTGGGGCACTGGGACACTGGGACACTGAGACACAGAGACAGTGAGACACTGAGACACTGAGACACAGAGACACTGAGGCACTGAGACACAGAGACACAGAGACACTGAGACACTGAGACACTGAGACACAGAGACACTGAGGCACTGGGGCACTGGGACACTGGGACACTGAGACACTGAGACACAGAGACACTGAGGCACTGAGACACAGAGACACTGAGACACTGGGACACTGAGACACTGAGACACTGAGACACAGATACACTGAGGCACTGGGGCACTGGGACACTGGGACACTGAGACACAGAGACAGTGAGACACTGAGACACAGAGACACTGAGGCACTGGGGCACTGGAACACTGAGACACTGAGACACAGAGACAGTGAGACACTGAGACACTGAGACACAGAGACACTGAGACACTGAGACACTGAGACACTGAGACACTGAGACACAGAGACACTGAGACACTGAGACACAGAGACACTGAGACACAGAGACACAGAGACACTGAGACACTGAGACACAGAGACACTGAGACACAGAGACACTGAGACACTGAGACACAGAGACACAGAGACACTGAGACACAGAGACACAGAGACACTGAGATACAGAGACACTGAGACACTGAGACACTGAGACACAGAGACACTGAGACACTGAGACACTGAGACACAGAGACACTGAGACACTGAGACACAGAGACACTGAGACACAGAGACACTGAGGCACTGGGACACTGGGGCACTGGGACACTGAGACACTGAGACACTGAGACACTGAGACACTGAGACACAGAGACACTGAGACACTGAGACACTGAGACACTGGGACACTGAGACACTGAGACACTGGGGCACTGGGACACTGAGACACTGAGACACAGAGACACTGAGACACTGAGACACAGAGACACTGAGCCACTGAGACACAGAGACACTGAGGCACTGGGGCACTGGGACACTGAGACACTGAGACACAGAGACAGTGAGACACTGAGACACTGAGACACAGAGACACTGAGGCACTGAGACACAGAGACACAGAGACACTGAGACACTGAGACACTGAGACACAGAGACACTGAGGCACTGGGGCACTGGGACACTGGGACACTGAGACACTGAGACACAGAGACACTGAGGCACTGAGACACAGAGACACTGAGACACTGGGACACTGAGACACTGAGACACTGAGACACAGATACACTGAGGCACTGGGGCACTGAGACACTGGGGCACTGGGACACTGAGACACTGAGACACTGAGACACTGAGACACAGAGACACTGAGACACTGAGACACAGAGACACTGAGGCACTGGGGCACTGGGACACTGAGACACTGAGACACAGAGACAGTGAGACACTGAGACACTGAGACACAGAGACACTGAGGCACTGAGACACAGAGACACAGAGACACTGAGACACTGAGACACTGAGACACAGAGACACTGAGGCACTGGGGCACTGGGACACTGGGACACTGGGACACTGAGACACTGAGACACAGAGACACTGAGGCACTGAGACACAGAGACACTGAGACACTGGGACACTGAGACACTGAGACACTGAGACACAGATACACTGAGGCACTGGGGCACTGGGACACTGGGACACTGAGACACAGAGACAGTGAGACACTGAGACACTGAGACACAGAGACACTGAGGCACTGGGGCACTGGAACACTGAGACACTGAGACACAGAGACAGTGAGACACTGAGACACTGAGACACAGAGACACAGAGACACTGAGACACTGAGACACTGAGACACAGAGACACAGAGACACTGAGACACTGAGACACTGAGACACAGAGACACAGAGACACTGAGACACAGAGACACTGAGACACTGAGACACTGAGACACTGGGACACTGAGACACTGAGACACTGGGGCACTGGGACACTGAGACACTGAGACACAGAGACACTGAGACACTGAGACACAGAGACACTGAGACACTGAGACACAGAGACACTGAGGCACTGGGGCACTGGGACACTGAGACACTGAGACACAGAGACAGTGAGACACTGAGACACTGAGACACAGAGACACTGAGGCACTGAGACACAGAGACACAGAGACACTGAGACACTGAGACACTGAGACACAGAGACACTGAGGCACTGGGGCACTGGGACACTGGGACACTGAGACACTGAGACACAGAGACACTGAGGCACTGAGACACAGAGACACTGAGACACTGGGACACTGAGACACTGAGACACTGAGACACAGATACACTGAGGCACTGGGGCACTGGGACACTGGGACACTGAGACACAGAGACAGTGAGACACTGAGACACAGAGACACTGAGACACTGAGACACAGAGACACTGAGACACAGAGACACAGAGACACTGAGACACTGAGACACAGAGACACTGAGACACAGAGACACTGAGACACTGAGACACAGAGACACTGAGACACAGAGACACAGAGACACTGAGATACAGAGACACTGAGACACTGAGACACTGAGACACAGAGACACTGAGGCACTGGGGCACTGGGACACTGAGACACTGAGACACAGAGACAGTGAGACACTGAGACACTGAGACACAGAGACACTGAGGCACTGAGACACAGAGACACAGAGACACTGAGACACTGAGACACTGAGACACAGAGACACTGAGGCACTGGGGCACTGGGACACTGGGACACTGAGACACTGAGACACAGAGACACTGAGGCACTGAGACACAGAGACACTGAGACACTGGGACACTGAAACACTGAGACACTGAGACACAGATACACTGAGGCACTGGGGCACTGGGACACTGGGACACTGAGACACAGAGACAGTGAGACACTGAGACACAGAGACACTGAGGCACTGGGGCACTGGAACACTGAGACACTGAGACACAGAGACAGTGAGACACTGAGACACTGAGACACAGAGACACAGAGACACTGAGACACTGAGACACTGAGACACAGAGACACTGAGACACTGAGACACAGAGACACTGAGACACAGAGACACAGAGACACTGAGACACTGAGACACAGAGACACTGAGACACTGAGACACAGAGACACTGAGACACTGAGACACTGAGACACAGAGACACTGAGACACTGAGACACAGAGACACTGAGACACAGAGACACTGAGGCACTGGGACACTGGGGCACTGGGACACTGAGACACTGAGACACTGAGACACTGAGACACTGAGACACAGAGACACTGAGACACTGAGACACTGAGACACTGGGACACTGAGACACTGAGACACTGGGGCACTGGGACACTGAGACACTGAGACACAGAGACACTGAGACACTGAGACACAGAGACACTGAGCCACTGAGACACAGAGACACTGAGGCACTGGGGCACTGGGACACTGAGACACTGAGACACAGAGACAGTGAGACACTGAGACACTGAGACACAGAGACACTGAGGCACTGAGACACAGAGACACAGAGACACTGAGACACTGAGACACTGAGACACAGAGACACTGAGGCACTGGGGCACTGGGACACTGGGACACTGAGACACTGAGACACAGAGACACTGAGGCACTGAGACACAGAGACACTGAGACACTGGGACACTGAGACACTGAGACACTGAGACACAGATACACTGAGGCACTGGGGCACTGAGACACTGGGGCACTGGGACACTGAGACACTGAGACACTGAGACACTGAGACACAGAGACACTGAGACACTGAGACACAGAGACACTGAGGCACTGGGGCACTGGGACACTGAGACACTGAGACACAGAGACAGTGAGACACTGAGACACTGAGACACAGAGACACTGAGGCACTGAGACACAGAGACACAGAGACACTGAGACACTGAGACACTGAGACACAGAGACACTGAGGCACTGGGGCACTGGGACACTGGGACACTGGGACACTGAGACACTGAGACACAGAGACACTGAGGCACTGAGACACAGAGACACTGAGACACTGGGACACTGAGACACTGAGACACTGAGACACAGATACACTGAGGCACTGGGGCACTGGGACACTGGGACACTGAGACACAGAGACAGTGAGACACTGAGACACTGAGACACAGAGACACTGAGGCACTGGGGCACTGGAACACTGAGACACTGAGACACAGAGACAGTGAGACACTGAGACACTGAGACACAGAGACACAGAGACACTGAGACACTGAGACACTGAGACACAGAGACACAGAGACACTGAGACACTGAGACACTGAGACACAGAGACACAGAGACACTGAGACACAGAGACACTGAGACACTGAGACACTGAGACACTGGGACACTGAGACACTGAGACACTGGGGCACTGGGACACTGAGACACTGAGACACAGAGACACTGAGACACTGAGACACAGAGACACTGAGACACAGAGACACTGAGGCACTGGGGCACTGGGACACTGAGACACTGAGACACAGAGACAGTGAGACACTGAGACACTGAGACACAGAGACACTGAGGCACTGAGACACAGAGACACAGAGACACTGAGACACTGAGACACTGAGACACAGAGACACTGAGGCACTGGGGCACTGGGACACTGGGACACTGAGACACTGAGACACAGAGACACTGAGGCACTGAGACACAGAGACACTGAGACACTGGGACACTGAGACACTGAGACACTGAGACACAGATACACTGAGGCACTGGGGCACTGGGACACTGGGACACTGAGACACAGAGACAGTGAGACACTGAGACACAGAGACACTGAGACACTGAGACACAGAGACACTGAGACACAGAGACACAGAGACACTGAGACACTGAGACACAGAGACACTGAGACACAGAGACACTGAGACACTGAGACACAGAGACACTGAGACACAGAGACACAGAGACACTGAGATACAGAGACACTGAGACACTGAGACACTGAGACACAGAGACACTGAGGCACTGGGGCACTGGGACACTGAGACACTGAGACACAGAGACAGTGAGACACTGAGACACTGAGACACAGAGACACTGAGGCACTGAGACACAGAGACACAGAGACACTGAGACACTGAGACACTGAGACACAGAGACACTGAGGCACTGGGGCACTGGGACACTGGGACACTGAGACACTGAGACACAGAGACACTGAGGCACTGAGACACAGAGACACTGAGACACTGGGACACTGAAACACTGAGACACTGAGACACAGATACACTGAGGCACTGGGGCACTGGGACACTGGGACACTGAGACACAGAGACAGTGAGACACTGAGACACAGAGACACTGAGGCACTGGGGCACTGGAACACTGAGACACTGAGACACAGAGACAGTGAGACACTGAGACACTGAGACACAGAGACACAGAGACACTGAGACACTGAGACACTGAGACACAGAGACACTGAGACACTGAGACACAGAGACACTGAGACACAGAGACACAGAGACACTGAGACACTGAGACACAGAGACACTGAGACACAGAGACACTGAGACACTGAGACACAGAGACACTGAGACACAGAGACACAGAGACACTGAGATACAGAGACACTGAGACACTGAGACACTGAGACACAGAGACACTGAGACACAGAGACACTGAGACACTGAGACACTGAGACACAGAGACACAGAGACACTGAGGCACTGGGGCACTGATACACTGAGACACTGAGACACAGAGACACTGAGGCACTGGGGCACTGGGACACTGGGACACTGAGACACTGAGACACAGAGACACTGAGACACTGAGACACAGAGACACAGAGACACTGAGGCACTGAGACACAGAGACACTGAGACACTGAGGCACAGAGACACTGAGACACTGGGACACTGAGACACTGAGACACTGAGACACAGATACACTGAGGCACTGGGGCACTGGGACACTGGGACACTGAGACACTGAGACACAGAGACACTGAGACACTGAGACACTGAGACACAGAGACACTGAGGCACTGAGACACAGAGACACTGAGGCACTGGGACACTGAGACACTGAGACACAGAGACACAGAGACACTGAGACACTGAGACACTGAGACACAGAGACACTGAGGCACTGGGGCACTGGGGCACTGGGACACCGAGACACCGAGACACAGAGACACAGAGACACGGAGGCACTGAGACACAGAGACACTGAGGCACTGAGACACAGAGACACAGAGACACTGAGACACTGAGACACAGAGACACTGAGACACTGAGGCACTGAGACACTGAGACACTGAGACACTGGGACACTGAGACACTGAGACACTGAGACACAGAGAAACTGAGACACTGAGACACTGAGACACTGGGACACTGAGACACTGAGACACTGGGGCACTGGGACACTGAGACACTGAGACACAGAGACACTGAGACACTGAGACACAGAGACACTGAGACACTGAGACACAGAGACACTGAGACACTGGGGCACTGGGACACTGAGACACTGAGACACAGAGACAGTGAGACACTGAGACACTGAGACACAGAGACACTGAGGCACTGAGACACAGAGACACAGAGACACTGAGACACTGAGACACTGAGACACAGAGACACTGAGGCACTGGGGCACTGGGACACTGAGACACTGAGACACAGAGACACTGAGACACTGAGACACTGAGACACAGAGACACTGAGGCACTGGGGCACTGGGGCACTGGGACACTGAGACACTGAGACACAGAGACACGGAGACACTGAGACACAGAGACACTGAGGCACTGAGACACAGAGACACTGAGACACTGAGACACAGAGACACTGAGGCACTGGGGCACTGGGACACTGGGACACTGAGACACTGAGACACAGAGACACAGAGACACTGAGACACAGAGACACTGAGGCACTGGGGCACTGGGGCACTGGGACACTTGGACACTGAGACACTGAGACACAGAGACACTGAGACACTGAGACACAGAGACACTGAGACACTGAGACACTGAGACACAGAGACACTGAGGCACTGGGGCACTGGGGCACTGGGACACTGGGACACTGAGACACTGAGGCACTGGGGCACTGAGACACAGAGACACTGAGACACTGAGACACAGAGACACTGAGACACTGAGGCACTGAGACACTGAGACACTGAGACACTGGGACACTGAGACACTGAGACACTGAGACACAGAGAAACTGAGACACTGAGACACTGAGACACTGGGACACTGAGACACTGAGACACTGGGGCACTGGGACACTGAGACACTGAGACACAGAGACACTGAGACACTGAGACACAGAGACACTGAGACACTGAGACACAGAGACACTGAGACACTGGGGCACTGGGACACTGAGACACTGAGACACAGAGACAGTGAGACACTGAGACACTGAGACACAGAGACACTGAGGCACTGAGACACAGAGACACAGAGACACTGAGACACTGAGACACTGAGACACAGAGACACTGAGGCACTGGGGCACTGGGACACTGAGACACTGAGACACAGAGACACTGAGACACTGAGACACTGAGACACAGAGACACTGAGGCACTGGGGCACTGGGGCACTGGGACACTGAGACACTGAGACACAGAGACACGGAGACACTGAGACACAGAGACACTGAGGCACTGAGACACAGAGACACTGAGACACTGAGACACAGAGACACTGAGGCACTGGGGCACTGGGACACTGGGACACTGAGACACTGAGACACAGAGACACAGAGACACTGAGACACAGAGACACTGAGGCACTGGGGCACTGGGGCACTGGGACACTTGGACACTGAGACACTGAGACACAGAGACACTGAGACACTGAGACACAGAGACACTGAGACACTGAGACACTGAGACACAGAGACACTGAGGCACTGGGGCACTGGGGCACTGGGACACTGGGACACTGAGACACTGAGGCACTGGGGCACTGGGACACTGGGACACTGAGACACTGAGACACAGAGACACTGAGACACTGAGACACTGAGACACTG
>NW_027251087.1:0-68023 GCF_044704955.1 Pristiophorus japonicus
GGGGGTGAGGGGTCCCCGGGAGGGGGGGAGGGGGACCCCGGGGAGGGGGTGAGGGGGACCCCGGGAAGGGGGGAGGGGGACCACGGGAGGGGGTGAGGGGGACCCCGGGAGGGGGAGAGGGAGACCCCGGGAGGGGGGAGGGGGACCCCGGGGAGGGGGGGGGAGGGGGACCCCAGGAGGGGGAGAGGGAGACCCCAGGAGGGGGAGAGGGAGACCCCGGGAGGGGGGAGGGGGACCCCGGGAGGGGGGAGGGGGACCCCGGGGAGGGGGTGAGGGGGACCCCGGGAGGGGGGGAGGGGGACCCCGGGGAGGGGGTGAGGGGAATCACGGGAGGGGGTGAGGGGGACCCCGGGAGGGGGAGAGGGAGCCCCCGGGAGGGGGGGGAGGGGGACCCCGGGAGGGGGGGGAGGGGGACCCCGGGAGGGGGGAGGGGGACCCCAGGAGGGGGAGAGGGAGACCCCGGGAGGGGGAGAGGGAGACCCCGGGAGGGGGGGAGGGGGACCCCGGGAGGGGGGGAGGGGGACCCCGGGGAGGGGGTGAGGGGGACCCCGGGAGGGGGGGAGGGGGACCCCGGGGAGGGGGTGAGGGGAACCACGGGAGGGGGTGAGGGGGACCCCGGGAGGGGGGGAGGGGGACCCCGGGAGGGGGGGAGGGGGACCCCAGGAGGGGGAGAGGGAGACCCCTGGAGGGGGGGGAGGGGGACCCCGGGAGGGGGGGAGGGGGACCCCGGGAGGGGGAGAGGGAGACCCCGGGAGGGGGTGAGGGGGACCCCGGGAGGGGGGGGAGGGGGACCCCGGGGAGGGGGTGAGGGGAATCACGGGAGGGGGTGAGGGGGACCCCCGGGAGGGGGAGAGGGAGACCCCGGGAGGGTGTGAGGGGGACCCCGGGAGGGGGGAGGGGGGGAGGGGGACCCCGGGAGGGGGGGGGAGGGGGACCCCGGGAGGGGGGGAGGGGGACCCCAGGAGGGGGTGAGGGGGACCCCGGAGGGGGGGAGGGAGGGAGACACCCAGGGGAGGGGGGGAGGGGGACCCCGGGAGGGGGGGAGGGAGACCCCGGGGAGGGGGGGAGGGGGACCCCGGGAGGGGGACCCCGGGAGGGGGGGAGGGAGACCCCGGGGAGGGGGGGAGGGGGTGAGGGAGGGAGGGACCCCGGGGAGGGGGTGAGGGAGACCCCAGGAGGGGGGGAGGGGGACCCCGGGAGGGGGGGAGGGGGACCCCGGGAGGGGGGAGGGGGACCCCGAGGACTCACATGTTGGGGATGATGTTGAGACGACCGGCGTCGGGTGGATTACTCTCCCGGTGGGACGAGGCACTGAGCTGCTGGTAACGAATCCGGCCGTCCTCCAAACCCAGGGCCAGGCTGCAGGGGCCTAGAGAGAGAGAGCAGAGCGAGAGTCAGTGCGAGGGGGGAGGGGGAGGGGTAGGGGGGAGAGAGTGAGGGAGGGGGAAGGGAAGGGATAGGGGGGCGGTGAGAGATCAGAGCGAGAGGGATAGGGGGAGGGGGGCAGAGGCAGTGGCAGTTTGAGGAGGGAGGGAAGGGGGAGGGGTAGAGGAGGGGAGGGGAGAGGGGATGGGGAGTGTGGGGGAGGGGAGGGAGGATGGGGAGTGTGGGGGAGGGGAGAGGGGGATGGGGAGTGTGGGGGAGGGGAGGGGAGTGTGGGGGAGGGGAGGGGGATGGGGAGTGTGGGGGAGGGGAGGGAGGAATGGGGAGTGTGGGGGAGGGGAGGATGGGGAGTGTGGGGGAGGGATAGGGGACGGGGACTGTGGGGGAGGGGAGGATGGGGAGTGTGGGGGAGGGGGAATGGGGAGTGTGGGGGAGGGGAGGATGGGGACTGTGGGGGAGGGGAGGATGGGGACTGTGGGGGAGGGGAGGATGGGGACTGTGGGGGAGGGGATGATATGGACTGTGGGGGAGGGGTAGGGGGATGGGGAGTGTGGGGGAGAGGAGGGGAGGATGGGGAGTGTGGGGGAGGGATAGCGGATGGGGACTGTGGGGAGGGGAGGATGGAGAGTGTGAGGGATGGGTTGGGATAGGGGAGGATGGGGACTGTGGGGAGGGGTAGGGGAGGATGGGGACTGTGGGGGAGGGGAGGATGGGGACTGTGGGGGAGGGGAGGATGGGAGTGTGGGGGAGGGGAGGGGAGGGGGGAATGGGGAGTGTGGGGGAGGGGAGGGGAGGGGGGAATGGGGAGTGTGGGGAGGGGGGAATGGGGAGTGTGGGGGAGGGGAGGATGGGGACTGTGGGGGAGGGGTAGGGGGGATGGGGAGTGTGGGGGAGGGGAGGGAGGATGGGGAGTGTGGGGGAGGGGAGGATGGAGAGTGTGAGGGATGGGTTGGGGAGGGGAGGATGGGGACTGTGGGGGAGGGGTGGATGGGGACTGTGGGGAGGGGAGGATGGGGAGTGTGGGGGAGGGGGAGGGGAGGGGGGATGGGGAGTGTGGGGAGGGGAGGATGGGGAGTGTAGGGGAGGGGAGGGGAGGGGGGATGGGGAGTGTGGGGGAGGGGAGGATGGAGAGTGTGAGGGATGGGTTGGGGAGGGGAGGATGGGGACTGTGAGGGAGGGGAGGATGGGGACTGTGGGGAGGGGAGGATGGGGAGTGTAGGGGAGGGAGGGGAGGGGGATGGGGAGTGTGGGGAGGGGAGGATGGGGACTGTGGGGGAGGGGTAGGGGGATGGGGAGTGTGGGGAGAGGGGAGGGGAGGATGGGGGAGTGTGGGGGAGGGGAGGATGGGGACTGTGGGGGAGAAGAGGATGGGGAGTGTAGGGGGGGGGAATGGGGAGTGTGGGGGAGGGGAGGATGGGGACTGTGGGGGAGGGGAGGATGGGGACTGTGGGGAGGGGAGGATGGGGACTGTGAGGGAGGGGTAGGGGATGGGGAGTGTGGGGGAGGGGAGGGGAGGATGGGGAGTGTGGGGGAGGGAGGGATGGGGAGTGTGGGGGAGGGGAGGATGGGGAGTGTAGGGAGGGGGAATGGGGAGTGTGGGGGAGGGAGGATGGGGACTGTGGGGGAGGGGAGGATGGGGACTGTGGGGAGGGGAGGATGGGGACTGTGGGGGAGGGGAGGATGGGGACTATGGGGGAGAGGAGGGGAGGATGGGGAATGTGGGGAGGGATAGGGGATGGGGACTGTGGGGAGGGGAGGATGGAGAGTGTGAGGGATGGGTTGGGGAGGGGAGGATGGGGACTGTGGGAGAGGGGAGGATGGGGACTGTGGGGGAGGGGTAGGGGGATGGGGAGTGTGGGGGAGGGGAGGGGAGGATGGGGAATGTGGGGAGGGGAGGATGGGGAGTGTGGGGGAGGGGAGGGGAGGGGGGAATGGGGAGTGTGGGGGAGGGGAGGATGGGGACTGTGGGGGAGGGGTAGGGGGATGGGGAGTGTGGGGGAGGGGAGGGGAGGATGGGGAATGTGGGGAGGGGAGGATGGGGACTGTGGGGAGGGGAGGGGAGGATGGGGAGTGTGGGGGAGGGGAGGGGAGGATGGGGAGTGTGGGGGAGGGGTAGGGGATGGGGAGTGTGGGGGAGGGGAGGGGAGGATGGGCAGTGTGGGGGAGGGGTAGGGGGAAGAGGACTGTGGGGGAGGGGTAGAGGGATGGGGAATGTGGGGGAGGGGAGGGGAGGATGGGGAGTGTGGGGGAGGGGGAGGGGAGGGGAGGATGGGGACTGTGGGGGAGGGGTAAGGGATGGGGACTGTGGGGAGGGGGCAGGAGGAGGGGGCAGAGGGGGGTTGGGTTGAGGGGGGGCTGTACCTGTGGGCTGAGGTTGAGTGAGGGGGACCATCGAACTGCCCGATCCTCGGGGCTCAGTCTCCGGCTCCGCCTGCAATGAGACAAACTGTGAGCGGAATCAGGCAGCGGGGGAGGGGGCAGCACGGACCCTCCAACGGTGCTGGCCAGGGTCAGCGTGGAACGCTGGTCACTGGCCGAGGCTCCAGCTGACCCGGGCCAGAATCAACCGTCCAATCCTCAACAACATTTACATAAACGTACCCCCAAAAATAGAGTCAGTGTGTGAGGGACCCGTACCCCAGTGAGAGTCAGTGTGTGTGGGACTGTACCCCAGTGAGAGTCAGTGTGTGAGGGACCCGTACCCCAGTGAGAGTCAGTGTGTGTGGGACTGTACCCCAGTGAGAGTCAGAGTGTGTGGGACTGTACCCCAGTGAGAGTCAGTGTGTGTGGGAATCGTACCCCAGTGAGGGTCAGTGTGTGTGGGACTGTACCCAGTGAGGGTCAGTGTGTGTGGGACTGTACCCCAGTGAGGGTCAGTGTGTGTGGGACTGTACCCCAGTGAGGGTCAGTGTGTGTGGGACTGTACCCCAGTGAGAGTCAGTGTGTGTGGGACCCGTACCCCAGTGAGGGTCAGTGTGTGTGACCCGTACCCCAGTGAGAGTCAGTGTGTGTGGGACCCGTACCCCAGTGAGAGTCAGTGTGTGTGGGACTGTACCCCAGTGAGAGTCAGTGTGTGTGAGACCCATACCCCAGTGAGAGTCAGTGTGTGTGGGACTGTACCCCAGTGAGAGTCAGTGTGTGTGGGACTGTACCCCAGTGAGAGTCAGTGTGTGTGAGACCCGTACCCCAGTGAGAGTCAGTGTGTGTGGGACCCGTACCCCAGTGAGAGTCAGTGTGTGTGGGACTGTACCCCAGTGAGAGTCAGTTTGTGTGGGACCCTTACCCCAGTGAGAGTCAGTGTGTGTGGGACTGTACCCCAGTGAGAGTCAGTGTGTGGGGGACTGTACCCCAGTGAGAGACAGTGTGTGTGGGACTGTACCCCAGTGAGATTCAGTGTGTGTGGGACTGTACCCCAGTGAGAGTCAGTGTGTGTGGGACAGTACCCCAGTGAGAGTCAGTGTGTGTGGGACTGTACCCCAGTGAGAGTCAGTGTGTGTTGGACCTGTACCCCAGTGAGGGTCAGTGTGTGTGGGACCCGTACCCCAGTGAGAGTCAGTGTGTGTGGGACTGTACCCCAGTGAGAGTCAGTGTGTGTGGGACTGTACCACAGTGAGAGTCAGTGTGTGTGGGACAGTAGCCCAGTGAGAGTCAGTGTGTGTGGGAGTGTACCCCAGTGAGAGTCAGTGTGTGTTGGACCTGTACCCCAGTGAGGGTCAGTGGGTGTGGGACCCGTACCCCAGTGAGAGTCAGTGTGTGTGGGACTGTACCCCAGTGAGAGTCATTGTGTGTGGGACTGTACCCCAGTGAGAGTCAGTGTGTGTGGGACTGTACCCCAGTGAGAGTCAGTGTGTGTGGGACCCGTACCCCAGTGAGAGTCAGTGTGTGTGGGACCCATACCCCAGTGAGAGTCAGTGTGTGTGGGACCCGTACCACAGTGAGAGGCAATGTGTGTGGGACTGTACCCCAGTGACAGTCAGTGTGTGTGGGACCCATACCCCAGTGAGAGTCAGTGTGTGTGGGACCCGTACCACAGTGAGAGTCAGTGTGTGTGGGACTGTACCCCAGTGAGAGTCAGTGTGTGTGGGACCCGTACCCCAGTGAGAGTCAGTGTGTGTGGGATCCGTACCCCAGTGAGAGTCAGTGTGGGTGGGACCCGTACCACAGTGACAGTCAGTGTGTGTGGGACATGTACCCCAGTGAGAGTCAGTGTTTGTGGGACAGTACCCCAGTGAGAGTCAGTGTGTGTGGGACTGTACCCCAGTGAGAGTCAGTGTGTGTGGGACTGTACCCCAGTGACAGTCAGTGTGTGTGGGACTGTACCCCAGTGAGAGTCAGTGTGTGTGGGACCCGTACCCTAGTGAGAGTCAGTGTGTGTGGGACCCGTACCCCAGTGAGAGTCAGTGTGTGTGGGACTGTACCCCAGTGAGAGTCAGTGTGTGTGGGACCCGTACCCCAGTGAGGGTCAGTGTGTGTGGGACTGTACCCCAGTGAGAGTCAGTGTGTGTGGGACTGTACCCCAGTGAGGGTCAGTGTGTGTAGGACTGTACCCCAGTGAGAGTCAGTGTGTGTGGGACCCGTACCCCAGTGAGAGTCAGTGTGTGTGGGACTGTACCCCAGTGAGAGTCAGTGTGTGTAGGACTGTACCCCAGTGAGGGTCAGTGTGTGTAGGACTGTACCCCAGTGAGAGTCAGTGTGTGTGGGACTGTACCCCAGTGAGGGTCAGTGTGTGGGGGACTGTACCCCAGTGAGAGTCAGTGTGTGTGGGACTGTACCCCAGTGAGGGTCAGTGTGTGGGGGACTGTACCCCAGTGAGGGTCAGTGTGGGGACCTTGGGTTGGGGGCAGTCAGTGCAGCATCAGTGAAGATGATGACATTGTGACACCTGTGTGTGGGGGTAGTGGGAGGTCCCAAACCCCTGGACCGACACTCGGACCCTCGGTCTGACAGATGTAACAGGTGCATGGTCCACGTCTATTCCTTCTGGCTTTGTGACCTCTGAACTCTGTGGCTGGAGGGTCACGGTCGGTGTGGAGCCCACAGCTGGTCCAAGTACGGCCCAATGGTCAGTCGCTGGACCAGGCAGAGTGGTGGCCGGCTCGATGGTGCTGGGTGGTCTCGGGTGCCCTCGCTGTCGGTGAGTGAGGGCCATCCCTCGAGTGCTGACCATCTCCCCTTCCGGTGTGGCACTACGGGCAAATAACATAAAATCCCCGTCAGTGAGAGGTACGGAGAGTGGCCGGAGGGTGTTCTTGGTCAGTCAGGGACGCAGTGAGAGGCCAGGGGCAGTTATTGGTCAGTGAGGGATGGAGTAAGTGGCCGGAGGAGGCTATCGGTCAGTGAGGGACAGAGTGAGTGGCCGGAGGAGGTTGTCGGTCAGTGAGGACACAGTGACTGGCCAGAGGAGGTTATCGTTCAGTGAGGGATGGAGTGAGTGGTCGGAGGAAGTTATCGGTCAGTGAGGAACGGAGTGAGTGGCCGGAAGTTATCGGTCAGAGAGGGATGGAGTGAATGGCTTGAGGTATTGTTGGTCAGTGAGGGATGGAGTGAGTGGCCCGAGGAGGTTATCGGTCAGTGAGGGACACATGGAATGGCCAGAGGAACTTATCGGTCAGTGAGTGATGGAATGAGTGGCTGGAGGAAGTCATCGGTCAGTGAGAGATGGAGTGAATGGCCGGAGGTTATCGGTCAGTGAGGGATGGAGTGAGTGGCCGGAGGAGGTTATCGGTCAGTGAGAGACGCAGTGAGTGGCCGGAGGGGATTATCGGTCAGTGAGAGACACAGTGAGTGGCCGGAGATTATCGGTCAGTGAGGGATGGAGTGAGTGGCCGGAGGGGGTTATCGGTCAGTGAGGGATGGAGTGAATGACCGGAGGAGGTTATCGGTCAGTGAGGGATGGAGTGAATGACCGGAGGAGGTTTTCGGTCAGTGAGGGATGGAGTGAATGACCGGAGGAGGTTATCGGTCAGTGAGGGATGGAGTGAATGACCGGAGGAGGTTATCGGTCAGTGAGGGATGGAGTGAATGACCGGAGGAGGTTATTGGTCAGTGAGTGATGGAGTGAATGACCGGAAAAGATTAGTGGTCAGTGAGGGATGGAGTGAGTGGTTGGAGGTTGTTATTGGTCAGTGAGGGATGGAGTGAGTGGCCGGAGGAGATTATTGGTCAGTGAGGGTCACAGTGAGTGGCCGGAGGAGGTTATCGGTCAGTGAGGAACATAATGAGTGGCCGGAAGTTATCGGTCAGTGAGGGATGCCGTGAGTGGACGGAGGAGGTTATTGGTCAGTGAGGGTCACAGCGAGTGGCCGGAGGAGATTATCGGTCAGTGAGGAACACAATGAGTGGCCAGAGGTTATCGATCAGTGAGGGACACAGTGAGTGGCCAGAGGAGGTTATAGGTCAGTGAGGGATGGATTGAGTGGCCGGAGGTTGTTATCGGTCAGTGAGGGATGGATTGAGTGGCCGGAGGAGGTTATCGGTCAGTGAGGGATGGATTGAGTGGCCGGAGGTTATCGGTCAGTGATGGACGGATTAAGTGGCCATAGGAGGTTATCGGTCAGTGAGCGATGGATTGAGTGGCCGGAGGTTGTTATCGGTCATTGAGGGATGGAGTGAGTGGCTGGAGGAGCTTATTGGTCAGTGAGGGATGGAAAGAGTGGCTGGAGGAGATTGTCGGTCAGTGAGGGATGGAGTGAGTGGCCCGAGATGGTCATCGGTCATTGAGGGATGGATTAAATGGCTGGAGGTTATCGGTCAATGAGGGACGGAGTGAGTGGCCGGAGGAGGTTATTGGTCAGTGAGGAATGGAGTGAGTGGCCTGAGAGGGATATCGGTCAGTGAGGAATGGAGTGAGTGGCCGGAGGGGGTTATCGGTCAGTGAGGGACACAGGAGTGACCGGAGGAGGTTATTGGTTAGTGAGGGACAGAGTGAGTGGCCGGAGGAGGTTATCGGTCAGTGAGGGATGGAGTGTGTGGCTGGAGGAGGTTATCATTCAGTGAGGGATGGATTGAGTGACTGGAGGTTGTCAGTGAGGGATGGAGTGAGTGGCCGGAGGAGGTTATTGGTCACTGAGGGACATAGTGAGTGGCCGGAGGAGGTTATCAGTCAGTGAGGGATGGAGTGAGTGGCCTGAGGGGGTTATCGGTCAGTGAGGAATGGAGTGAGTGGCCGGAGGGGGTTATCGGTCAGTGAGGGACACAGGAGTGACCGGAGGAGGTTATCGGTTAGTGAGGGACAGAGTGAGTGGCCGGAGGAGGTTATCGGTCAGTGAGGGATAGGGATGGAGTGAGTGGCCGGAGGAGGTTATCGGTCTGTGAGGGATGGAGTGAGTGGCCGCAGGTTGTTATCGGTCAGTGAGGGATGGAGTGAGTGGCCGGAGGAGGTTATCATTCAGTGAGGGATGGATTGAGTGACTGGAGGTTGTCAGTGAGGGATGGAGTGAGTGGCCAGAGGAGTTTATCGGTCAGTGAGGAACGGAGTGAGTGGCTGGAAGTTATCAGTCAGTGAGGGACACAGTGAGTGGCCGGACGAGGTTATTGGTCAGTGAGGTATGGAGTGAGTGGCCGCAGGTTGTTATCGGTCAGTGAGGGATGGAGTGAGTGGCCAGAGGTTATTGGTCAGTGAGGGACGGAGTGAGTGGCGGAGGAGGTTGTCAGTGAGGGATGGAGTGAGTGGCCGGATGAGGTTATCGGTCAGTGAGGGATGGAGTGAGTGGCCAGAGGTTATCGGTCAGTGAGGGACGGAGTGAGTGGCCGGAGGTGGTTGTCAATGAGGGATGGAGTGAGTGGCCAGAGGAGGTTATCGGTCAGTGAGGGATGGAGTGAGTGGCCGGAGGAGGTCATCGGTCAGTGAAGGAGACAGTGAGTGGCCGGAGGTTATCGGTCAGTGAGGGATGCAGTGAGTGGCCAGAGGTTATTGGTCAGTGAGGGACGGAGTGAGTGGCGGAGGAGGTTGTCAGTGAGGGATGGAGTGAGTGGCCGGAGGAGGTTATCGGTCAGTGAGGGATGGAGTGAGTGGCCAGAGGTTATCGGTCAGTGAGGGACGGAGTGAGTGGCCGGAGGTGGTTGTCAATGAGGGATGGAGTGAGTGGCCGGAGGAGGTTATCGGTCAGTGAGGGATGGAGTGAGTGGCCGGAGGAGGTCATCGGTCAGTGAAGGAGACAGTGAGTGGCCGGAGGTTATCGGTCAGTGAGGGATGCAGTGAGTGGCCGGAGGGGGTTATCGGTCAGTGAGGGATGGAGTGAGTGGCCGGAGGAGGTTATCGGTCAGTGAGGGATGGAGTGAGTGGCTGGAGGAAGTCATCGGTCAGTGAGGGATGGAGTGAGTGGCCGGAGGAGGTTATCGGTCAGTGAGGGATGAAATCAGTGGCCGGAGTAGGTAATCGTTCACTGAGGGACACGGTGAGTGGCCGGAGGAGGTTATCGGTTAGCGAGGGAATGAGTGAGTGGCCAGAGGAGGTTATCGTTCAGTGAGGGATGGAGTGAGTGGTCGGAGGAAGTTATCGGTCAGTGAGGGATGGATTGAGTGGCCGGAAGTTATCGGTCACTGAGGGACACAGTGAGTGGCTGGACGAGGTTATTGCTCAGTGAGGGATGGAGTGAGTGGCCGCAGGTTGTTATCGGTCAGTGAGGGATGGAGTGAGTGGCTGGAGGAAGTCATCGGTCAGTGAGGGATGGAGTGAGTGGCCGGAGGAGGTTATCATTCAGTGAGGGATGGATTGAGTGGCTGGAGGTTGTCAGTGAGGGATGGAGTGAATGGCCGGAGGAGGTTATCTGTCAGGGAAGGATGGAGTGAGTGGCCGGAGGAGGTTATTAGTCAGTGAGGTGTGGAGTGAGTGGCCGGAGATGGTTATCGGTCAGTGAGGGACAAAGTGAGTGGCCGGAGGAGGTTATTGGTCAGTGCGGGACACAGTGAGTGGCCGGAGGGTATCGGTCAGTGAGGGATGGAGTGAGTGGCGAGAGGAGGTTATCGGTCAGTGAGGGGCGTAGTGAGTGGCCGGAGTAGGTAATCGGTCAGTGAGGGATGGAGTGAGTGGCCGGAGGTTGTTATCGGTCAGTGAGGGATGGAGTGAGCTGCCAGAGGTTATCGGTCAGTGAGGGATGGCGTGAGTGGCCGGAGGTTGTTTACGGTCAGAGAGGGATGGAGTGAATGGCTTGAGGTGTTGTTGGTCAGTGAGGGATGGAGTGAGTGGCCCGAGGAGGTTATCGGTCAGTGAGGGACACATGGAGTGGCCAGAGGAACTTATCGGTCAGTGAGTGATGGAATGAGTGGCTGGAGGAAGTCATCGGTCAGTGAGAGACACAGTGAGTGGCCGGAGATTATCGGTCAGTGAGGGATGGAGTGAGTGGCCGGAGGGGGTTATCGTTCAATAAGGGTCACAGTGAGTGGCTGCAGGTTATCGGTCAGTGAGGTACGAAGTGAATGACCGGAGGAGGTTATCGGTCAGTGAGGGATGGAGTGAATGACCGGAGGAGGTTATCGGTCAGTGAGGGATGGAGTGAATGACCGGAGGAGGTTATCGGTCAGTCAGGGATGGAGTGAATGACCGGAGGAGGTTATCGGTCAGTGAGGGATGGAGTGAATGACCGGAGGAGGTTATCGGTCAGTGAGGGATGGAGTGAATGACCGGAGGAGGTTATCGGTCAGTGAGGGATGGAGTGAATGACCGGAGGAGGTTATTGGTCAGTGAGTGATGGAGTGAATGACCGGAAAAGATTAGTGGTCAGTGAGGGATGGAGTGAGTGGCTGGAGGTTATTATTGGTCAGTGAGGGATGGAGTGAGTGGCCGGAGGAGATTATTGGTCAGTGAGGGTCACAGTGAGTGGCCGGAGGAGGTTATCGGTCAGTGAGGAACATAATGAGTGGCCGGAAGTTATTGGTCAGTAAGGGATGCCGTGAGTAGACGGAGGAGGTTATAGGTCAGTGAGGGATGGATTGAGTGGCCGGAGGAGGTTATCGGTCAGTGAGGGATGGATTGAGTGGCCGGAGGAGGTTATCGGTCAGTGAGGGATGGAGTGAGTGGCCAGAGGAGTTTATCTTTCAGTGAGGGATGGATTGAGTGGCCAGAGGAGTTTATCGGTCAGTGAGGAACGGAGTGAGTGGCTGGAAGTTATCAGTCAGTGAGGGACACAGTGAGTGGCCGGACGAGGTTATTGGTCAGTGAGGTATGGAGTGAGTGGCCGCAGGTTGTTATCGGTCAGTGAGGGATGGAGTGAGTGGCCCGAGGTTATTGGTCAGTGAGGGACGGAGTGAGTGGCGGAGGAGGTTGTCAGTGAGGGATGGAGTGAGTGGCCGGAGGAGGTTATCGGTCAGTGAGGGATGGAGTGAGTGGCCAGAGGTTATCGGTCAGTGAGGGACGGAGTGAGTGGCCGGAGGTGGTTGTCAATGAGGGATGGAGTGAGTGGCCGGAGGTGGTTATCGGTCAGTGAGGGATGGAGTGAGTGGCCGGAGGAGGTCATCGGTCAGTGAAGGAGACAGTGAGTGGCCGGAGGTTATCGGTCAGTGAGGGATGGAGTGAGTGGTCGGAGGAGGTTTTCGGTCAGTGAGGGATGGAGTGAGTGGCCGGAGGAGGTTATCGGTCAGTGAGGGATGCAGTGAGTGGCCGGAGGAGGTTATCGGTCAGTGAGGGATGCAGTGAGTGGCCGGAGGAGGTTATCGGTCAGTGAGGGATGGAGTGAGTGGCCGGAGGAGGTTATCGGTCAGTGAGGGATGAAATCAGTGGCCGGAGTAGGTAATCGTTCAATGAGGGACACGGTGAGTGGCCGGAGGAGGTTATCGGTTAGCGAGGGATGGAGTGAGTGGCCAGAGGAGGTTATCGTTCAGTGAGGGATGGAGTGAGTGGTCGGAGGAAGTTATCGGTCAGTGAGGGATGGATTGAGTGGCCGGAAGTTATCGGTCACTGAGGGACACAGTGAGTGGCTGGACGAGGTTATTGCTCAGTGAGGGATGGAGTGAGTGGCCACAGGTTGTTATCGGTCAGTGAGGGATGGAGTGAGTGGCTGGAGGAAGTCATCGGTCAGTGAGGGATGGAGTGAGTGGCCGGAGGAGGTTATCATTCAGTGAGGGATGGATTGAGTGGCTGGAGGTTGTCAGTGAGGGATGGAGTGAATGGCCGGAGGAGGTTATCTGTCAGGGAAGGATGGAGTGAGTGGCCGGAGGAGGTTATTGGTCAGTGAGGTGTGGAGTGAGTGGCCGGAGATGGTTATCGGTCAGTGAGGGACACAGGAGTGACCGGAGGAGGTTATCGGTTAGTGAGGGACAGACTGAGTGGCCGGAGGAGGTTATCGGTCAGTGAGGGATAGGGATGGAGTGAGTGGCCGGAGGAGGTTATCGGTCTGTGAGGGATGGAGTGAGTGGCCGCAGGTTGTTATCGGTCAGTGAGGGATGGAGTGAGTGGCCAGAGGTTATCGGTCAGTGAGGGACGGAGTTAGTGGCCGGAGGTGGTTGTCAATGAGGGATGGAGTGAGTGGCCGGAGGAGGTTATCGGTCAGTGAGGGATGGAGTGAGTGGCCGGAGGTTATCGGTCAGTGAGGGATGCAGTGAGTGGCCGGAGGAGGTTATCGGTCAGTGAGGGATGGAGTGAGTGGCCGGAGGAGGTTATCGGTCAGTGAGGGATGGAGTGAGTGGCTGGAGGAAGTCATCGGTCAGTGAGGGATGGAGTGAGTGGCCGGAGGAGGTTATCGGTCAGTGAGGGATGGAGTGAGTGGCTGGAGGAGCTTATTGGTCAGTGAGGGATGGAAAGAGTGGCTGGAGGAGATTGTCGGTCAGTGAGGGATGGAGTGAGTGGCCGGAGGTGGTCATCGGTCATTGAGGGATGGATTAAATGGCTGGAGGTTATCAGTCAGTGAGGGACGGAGTGAGTGGCCGGAGGAGGTTATTGGTCAGTGAGGAATGGAGTGAGTGCCTGAGAGGGTTATCGGTCAGTGAGGAATGGAGTGAGTGGCCGGAGGGGGTTATCGGTCAGTGAGGGACACAGGAGTGACCGGAGGAGGTTATCGGTTAGTGAGGGACAGAGTGAGTGGCCGGAGGAGGTTATCGGTCAGTGAGGGATGGTGTGAGTGGCTGGAGGAGGTTATCATTCAATGAGGGATGGATTGAGTGACTGGAGGTTGTCAGTGAGGGATGGAGTGAGTGGCCGGAGGAGGTTATTGGTCACTGAGGGACATAGTGAGTGGCCGGAGGAGGTTATCAGTCAGTGAGGGATGGAGTGAGTGGCCTGAGGGGGTTATCGGTCAGTGAGGAATGGAGTGAGTGGCCGGAGGGGGTTATCGGTCAGTGAGGGACACAGGAGTGACCGGAGGAGGTTATCGGTCAGTGAGGGATGGAGTGAGTGGCCGGAGGAGGTTATCGGTCTGTGAGGGATGGAGTGAGTGGCCGCAGGTTGTTATCGGTCAGTGAGGGATGGAGTGAGTGGCCGCAGGTTGTTATCGGTCAGTGAGGGATGGAGTGAGTGGCCGGAGAAGGTTATCATTCAGTGAGGGATGGATTGAGTGACTGGAGGTTGTCAGTGAGGGATGGAGTGAGTGGCCAGAGGAGTTTATCGGTCAGTGAGGAACGGAGTGAGTGGCTGGAAGTTATCAGTCAGTGAGGGACACAGTGAGTGGCCGGACGAGGTTATTGGTCAGTGAGGTATGGAGTGAGTGGCCGCAGGTTGTTATCGGTCAGTGAGGGATGGAGTGAGTGTCCCGAGGTTATTGGTCAGTGAGGGACGGAGTGAGTGGCGGAGGAGGTTGTCAGTGAGGGATGGAGTGAGTGGCCGGAGGAGGTTATCGGTCAGTGAGGGATGGAGTGAGTGGCCAGAGGTTATCGGTCAGTGAGGGACGGAGTGAGTGGCCGGAGGTGGTTGTCAATGAGGGATGGAGTGAGTGGCCGGAGGAGGTTATCGGTCAGTGAGGGATGGAGTGAGTGGCCGGAGGAGGTCATCGGTCAGTGAAGGAGACAGTGAGTGGCCGGAGGTTATCGGTCAGTGAGGGATGGAGTGAGTGGTCGGAGGAGGTTATCGGTCAGTGAGGGATGCAGTGAGTGGCCGGAGGAGGTTATCGGTCAGTGAGGAATGCAGTGAGTGGCCGGAGGAGGTTATCGGTCAGTGAGGGATGGAGTGAGTGGCCGGAGGAGGTTATCGGTCAGTGAGGGATGAAATCAGTGGCCGGAGTAGGTAATCGTTCACTGAGGGACACGGTGAGTGGCCGGAGGAGGTTATCGGTTAGCGAGGGATGGAGTGAGTGGCCAGAGGAGGTTTTCGTTCAGTGAGGGATGGAGTGAGTGGTCGGAAGAAGTTATCGGTCAGTGAGGGATGGATTGAGTGGCCGGAAGTTATCGGTCACTGAGGGACACAGTGAGTGGCTGGACGAGGTTATTGCTCAGTGAGGGATGGAGTGAGTGGCCGCAGGTTGTTATCAGTCAGTGAGGGATGGAGTGAGTGGCTGGAGGAAGTCATCGGTCAGTGAGGGATGGAGTGAGTGGCCGGAGGAGGTTATCATTCAGTGAGGGATGGATTGAGTGGCTGGAGGTTGTCAGTGAGGGATGGAGTGAATGGCCGGAGGAGGTTATCTGTCAGGGAAGGATGGAGTGAGTGGCCGGAGGAGGTTATTAGTCAGTGAGGTGTGGAGTGAGTGGCCGGAGATGGTTATCGGTCAGTGAGGGACAAAGTGAGTGGCCGGAGGAGGTTATTGGTCAGTGCGGGACACAGTGAGTGGCCGGAGGGTATCGGTCAGTGAGGGATGGAGTGAGTGGCGAGAGGAGGTTATCGGTCAGTGAGGGGCGTAGTGAGTGGCCGGAGTAGGTAATCGGTCAGTGAGGGATGGAGTGAGTGGCCGGAGGTTGTTATCGGTCAGTGAGGGATGGAGTGAGCTGCCAGAGGTTATCGGTCAGTGAGGGATGGCGTGAGTGGCCGGAGGTTGTTATCGGTCAGAGAGGGATGGAGTGAATGGCTTGAGGTGTTGTTGGTCAGTGAGGGATGGAGTGAGTGGCCCGAGGAGGTTATCGGTCAGTGAGGGACACATGGAGTGGCCAGAGGAACTTATCGGTCAGTGAGTGATGGAATGAGTGGCTGGAGGAAGTCATCGGTCAGTGAGAGATGGAGTGAATGGCCGGAGGTTATCGGTCAGTGAGGGATGGAGTGAGTGGCCGGAGGAGGTTATCGGTCAGTGAGAGACGCAGTGAGTGGCCGGAGGAGGTTATCTGTCAGGGAAGGATGGAGTGAGTGGCCGGAGGAGGTTATTAGTCAGTGATGTGTGGAGTGAGTGGCCGGAGATGGTTATCGGTCAGTGAGGGACAAAGTGAGTGGCCGGAGGAGGTTATTGGTCAGTGCGGGACACAGTGAGTGGCCGGAGGGTATCGGTCAGTGAGGGATGGAGTGAGTGGCGAGAGGAGGTTATCGGTCAGTGAGGGGCGTAGTGAGTGGCCGGAGTAGGTAATCGGTCAGTGAGGGATGGAGTGAGTGGCCTGGAGGTTGTTATCGGTCAGTGAGGGATGGAGTGAGCTGCCAGAGGTTATCGGTCAGTGAGGGATGGCGTGAGTGGCCGGAGGTTGTTATCGGTCAGAGAGGGATGGAGTGAATGGCTTGAGGTGTTGTTGGTCAGTGAGGGATGGAGTGAGTGGCCCGAGGAGGTTATCGGTCAGTGAGGGACACATGGAGTGGCCAGAGGAACTTATCGGTCAGTGAGTGATGGAATGAGTGGCTGGAGGAAGTCATCGGTCAGTGAGAGATGGAGTGAATGGCCGGAGGTTATCGGTCAGTGAGGGATGGAGTGAGTGGCCGGAGGAGGTTATCGGTCAGTGAGAGACGCAGTGAGTGGCCGGAGGAGATTATCGGTCAGTGAGGGATGGAGTGAGTGGCCGGAGGGGGTTATCGTTCAATAAGGGTCACAGTGAGTGGCTGCAGGTTATCGGTCAGTGAGGTACGAAGTGAATGACCGGAGGAGGTTATCGGTCAGTGAGGGATGGAGTGAATGACCGGAGGAGGTTATTGGTCAGTGAGTGATGGAGTGAATGACTGGAAAAGGTTAGTGGTCAGTGAGGGATGGAGTGAGTGGCTGGAGGTTGTTATTGGTCAGTGAGGGATGGAGTGAATGGCCGGAGGAGATTATTGGTCAGTGAGGAACATAATGAGTGGCCGGAAGTTATCGGTCAGTAAGGGATGCCGTGAGTGGACGGAGGAGGTTATTGGTCAGTGAGGGTCACAGCGAGTGGCCGGAGGAGATTATCGGTCAGTGAGGAACACAATGAGTGGCCAGAGGTTATCGATCAGTGAGGGACACAGTGAGTGGCCAGAGGAGGTTATAGGTCAGTGAGGGATGGATTGAGTGGCCGGAGGAGGTTATCGGTCAGTGAGGGATGGATTGAGTGGCCGAAGGAGGATATCGGTCAGTGAGGGATGGATTGAGTGGCCGGAGGTTATCGGTCAGTGATGGACGGATTAAGTGGCCATAGGAGGTTATCGGTCAGTGAGCGATGGATTGAGTGGCCGGAGGTTGTTATCGGTCATTGAGGGATGGAGTGAGTGGCTGGAGGAGCTTATTGGTCAGTGAGGGATGGAAAGAGTGGCTGGAGGAGATTGTCGGTCAGTGAGGGATGGAGTGAGTGGCCGGAGGTGGTCATTGGTCATTGAGGGATGGATCAAATGGCTGGAGGTTATCGGTCAGTGAGGGATTTAGTGAGTGGCCGGAGGAGGTTATCGGTCAGTGAGGGCTGCAGTGAGAGGCCGGAGGATGTTATCGGTCAGTGAGGGATGCAGTGAGTGGCCGGAGGAGGTTATCGGTCAGTGAGGGATGCAGTGAGTGGCCGGAGGAGGTTATCGGTCAGTGAGGGATGCAGTGAGTGGCTGGAGGAGGTTATCGGTCAGTGAGGGATGCAGTGAGTTGCCGGAGGAGGTTATCGGTCAGTGAGGGATGCAGTGAGTGGTCGGAGGAGGTTATCGGTCAGTGAGGGATGCAGTGAGTAGCCGGAGGAGGTTATCGGTCAGTGAGGGATGCAGTGAGTGGTCGGAGGAGGTTATCGGTCAGTGAGGGATGCAGTGAGTGGCCGGAGGAGGTTATCGGTCAGTGAGGGATGCAGTGAGTGGTCGGAGGAGGTTATCGGTCAGTGAGGGATGCAGTGAGTAGCCGGAGGAGGTTATCGGTCAGTGAGGGATGCAGTGAGTGTCCGGAGGAGGTTATCAGTCAGTGAGGGATGCAGTGAGTGGCCGGAGGAGGTTATCGGTCAGTGAGGGATGCAGTGAGTGGTCGGAGGAGGTTATCGGTCAGTGAGGGATGCAGTGAGTGGTCGGAGGAGGTTATCGGTCAGTGAGGGATGCAGTGAGTGGCCGGAGGAGGTTATCGGTCAGTGAGGGATGCAGTGAGTGGCCGGAGGAGGTTATCAGTCAGTGAGGGATGCAGTGAGTGGCCGGAGGATGTTAGCGGTCAGTGAGGGATGCAGTGAGTTGCCGGAGGAGGTTATCGGTCAGTGAGGGATTCAGTGAGTGGCCGGAAGAGGTTATCGGTCAGTGAGGGATTCAGTGAGTGGCCGGAGGAGGTTATCGTTCAGTGAGGGATGCAGTGAGTGTCCAGAGGAGGTTATCGGTCAGTGAGGGCTACAGTGAGTGGCCGGAGGAGGTTATCGGTCAGTGAGGGATGTAGTGAGTGGCCGGAGGAGGTTATCGGTCAGTGAGGGCTGCAGTGAGAGGCCGGACGATGTTATCGGTCAGTGAGGGATGCAGTGAGTGGCCGGAGGAGGTTATCGGTCAGTGAGGGATGCAGTGAGTGGCCGGAGGAGTTTATCGGTCAGTGAGGGATGCAGTGAGTGTCCAGAGGAGGTTATCGGTCAGTGAGGGATGCAGTGAGTGGCCGGAGGAGGTTATCGGTCAGTGAGGGATGCAGTGAGTGGCCGGAGGAGGTTATCGGTCAGTAAGGGATGCAGTGAGTGGTCGGAGGAGGTTATCGGTCAGTGAGGGATGCAGTGAGTGGCCGGAGGAGGTTATCGGTCAGTGAGGGATGCAGTGAGTGGCCGGAGGAGGTTATCGGTCAGTGAGGGATGCGGTGAGTTGCCGGAGGAGGTTATCGGTCAGTGAGGGATGCGGTGAGTGGCCGGAGGAGGTTATCGGTCAGTGAGGGATGCAGTGAGTGGCCGGAGGAGGTTATCGGTCAGTGAGTGCTGCAGTGAGTGGCCGGAGGAAGTTATCAGTCAGTGAGGCATGCAGTGAGTGGCCGGAGGAGGTTATCGGTCAGTGAGGGATGCAGTGAGTGGCCGGAGGAGGTTATCGGTCAGTGAGGGATGCAGTGAGTGGCCGGAGGAGGTTATCGGTCAGTGAGGGATGCAGTGAGTGGCCGGAGGAGGTTATCGATCAGTGAGGGATGCAGTGAGAGGCCGGAGGATGTTATCGGTCAGTGAGGGATGCAGTGAGTGGCCGGAGGAGGTTATCGGTCAGTGAGGGATTCGGTGAGTTGCCGGAGGAGGTTATCGGTCAGTGAGGGATGCGGTGAGTGGCCGGAGGAGGTTATCGTTCAGTGAGGGATGCAGTGAGTGGCCGGAGGAGGTTATCGGTCAGTGAGGGCTGCAGTGAGTGGCCGGAGGAAGTTATCATTCAGTGAGGCATGCAGTGAGTGGCCGGAGGAGGTTATCGGTCAGTGAGGGATGCAGTGAGTGGCCGGAGGAGGTTATCGGTCAGTGAGGGATGCAGTGAGTGGCCGGAGGAGGTTATCGGTCAGTGAGGGATGCAGTGAGTGGCCGGAGGAGGTTATCGATCAGTGAGGGATGCAGTGAGAGGCCGGAGGATGTTATCGGTCAGTGAGGGATGCAGTGAGTGTCCGGAGGAGGTTATCGGTCAGTGAGGGATGCAGTGAGTGGCCGGAGGAGGTTATCGGTCAGTGAGGGATGCAGTGAGTGGCCGGAGGAGGTTATCGGTCAGTGAGGGATGCAGTGAGTTGCCGGAGGAGGTTATCGGTCAGTGAGGGATGCAGTGAGTGGTCGGAGGAGGTTATCGGTCAGTGAGGGATGCAGTGAGTGGCCGGAGGAGGTTATCGGTCAGTGAGGGATGCAGTGAGTGGCCGGAGGAGGTTATCGGTCAGGGAGGGATGCAGTGAGTGGCCGGAGGAGGTTATCGGTCAGTGAGGGATGCAGTGAGTGGTCGGAGGAGGTTATCGGTCAGGGAGGGATGCAGTGAGTGTCCGGAGGAGGTTAGCGGTCAGTGAGGGATGCAGTGAGTGGCCGGAGGAGGTTATCAGTCAGTGAGGGATGCAGTGAGTGGCCGGAGGATGTTAGCGGTCAGTGAGGGATGCAGTGAGTTGCCGGAGGAGGTTATCGGTCAGTGAGGGATTCAGTGAGTGGCCGGAAGAGGTTATCGGTCAGTGAGGGATTCAGTGAGTGGCCGGAGGAGGTTATCGTTCAGTGAGGGATGTAGTGAGTGGCCGGAGGAGGTTATCGGTCAGTGAGGGCTACAGTGAGTGGCCAGAGGAGGTTATCGGTCAGTGAGGGATGTAGTGAGTGGCCGGAGGAGGTTATCGGTCAGTGAGGGCTGCAGTGAGAGGCCGGACTATGTTATCGGTCAGTGAGGGATGCAGTGAGTGGCCGGAGGAGGTTATCGGTCAGTGAGGGATGCAGTGAGTGGCCGGAGGAGGTTATCGGTCAGTGAGGGCTGCAGTGAGAGGCCGGAGGATGTTATCGGTCAGTGAGGGATGCAGTGAGTGGCCGGAGGAGGTTATCGGTCAGTGAGGGCTGCAGTGAGTGGCCGGAGGAGGTTTTCGGTCAGAGGGATGCAGTGAGTGGCCGGAGGAGGTTATCGGTCAGTGAGGGATGCAGTGAGTGGCCGGAGGAGTTTATCGGTCAGTGAGGGATGCAGTGAGTGTCCAGAGGAGGTTATCGGTCAGTGAGGGCTACAGTGAGTGGCCGGAGGAGGTTATCGGTCAGTGAGGGATGTAGTGAGTGGCCAGAGGAGGTTATCGGTCAGTGAGGGCTGCAGTGAGAGGCCGGACGATGTTATCGGTCAGTGAGGGATGCAGTGAGTGGCCGGAGGAGGTTATCGGTCAGTGAGGGATGCAGTGAGTGGCCGGAGGAGGTTATCGGTCAGTGAGGGCTGCAGTGAGAGGCCGGAGGATGTTATCGGTCAGTGAGGGATGCAGTGAGTGGCCGGAGGAGGTTATCGGTCAGTGAGGGATGCAGTGAGTGGCCGGAGGAGGTTTTCGGTCAGAGGGATGCAGTGAGTGGCCGGAGGAGGTTATCGGTCAGTGAGGGATGCAGTGAGTGGCCGGAGGAGTTTATCGGTCAGTGAGGGATGCAGTGAGTGTCCAGAGGAAGTTATCGGTCAGTGAGGGATGCAGTGAGTGGCCGGAGGAGGTTATCGGTCAGTGAGGGATGCAGTGAGTGGCCGGAGGAGGTTATCGGTCAGTAAGGGATGCAGTGAGTGGCCGGAGGAGGTTATCGGTCAGTGAGGGATGCAGTGAGTTGCCGGAGGAGGTTATCGGTCAGTGAGGGATGCAGTGAGTGGTCGGAGGAGGTTATCGGTCAGTGAGGGATGTAGTGAGTGGCCAGAGGAGGTTATCGGTCAATGAGGGCTGCAGTGAGAGGCCGGAGGATGTTATCGGTCAGTGAGGGATGCAGTGAGTGGCCGGAGGAGGTTATCGGTCCGTGAGGGATGCAGTGAGTGGCCGGAGGTTAGCGGTCAGTGAGGGATGCAGTGAGTGGCCGGAGGAGGTTAGCGATCAGTGAGGGATGCAGTGAGTGGTTGGAGGAAGTTATCGGTCAGTGAGGGATGCAGTGAGTGGCCGGCGGAGGTTTTCGGTCAGTGAGGGATGCAGTGAGTGGCCGGAGGAGGTTATCGGTCAGTGAGGGATGCAGTGAGTGGCCGGAGGAGGTTATCGGTCAGTGAGGGATGCAGTGAGTAGCCGGAGGAGTTTATCGGTCAGTGAGGGATGCAGTGAGTGTCCAGAGGAGGTTATTGGTCAGTGAGGGATGCAGTGAGTGGCCGGAGGAGGTTATCGGTCAGTGAGGGATGCAGTGAGTGGCTTGAGGTGTTGTTGGTCAGTGAGGGATGGAGTGAGTGGCCCGAGGAGGTTATCGGTCAGTGAGGGACACATGGAGTGGCCAGAGGAATTTATCGGTCAGTGAGTGATGGAATGAGTGGCTGGAGGAAGTCATCGGTCAGTGAGAGATGGAGTGAATGGCCGGAGGTTATCGGTCAGTGAGGGATGGAGTGAGTGGCCGGAGGAGGTTATCGGTCAGTGAGAGACGCAGTGAGTGGCCGGAGGAGATTATCGGTCAGTGAGGGACACAGTGAGTGGCCGGAGATTATCGGTCAGTGAGGGATGGAGTGAGTGGCCGGAGGGGGTTATCGTTCAATAAGGGTCACAGTGAGTGGCTGCAGGTTATCGGTCAGTGAGGTACGAAGTGAATGACCGGAGGAGGTTATCGGTCAGTGAGGGATGGAGTGAATGACCGGAGGAGGTTATCGGTCAGTGAGGGATGGAGTGAATGACCGGAGGAGGTTATTGGTCAGTGAGTGATGGAGTGAATGACTGGAAAAGGTTAGTGGTCAGTGAGGGATGGAGTGAGTGGCTGGAGGTTGTTATTGGTCAGTGAGGGATGGAGTGAGTGGCCGGAGGAGATTATTGGTCAGTGAGGGTCACAGTGAGTGGCCGGAGGAGGTTATCGGTCAGTGAGGAACATAATGAGTGGCCGGAAGTTATCGGTCAGTAAGGGATGCCGTGAGTGGACGGAGGAGGTTATTGGTCAGTGAGGGTCACAGCGAGTGGCCGGAGGAGATTATCGGTCAGTGAGGAACACAATGAGTGGCCAGAGGTTATCGAACAGTGAGGGACACAGTGAGTGGCCAGAGGAGGTTATAGGTCAGTGAGGGATGGATTGAGTGGCCGGAGGAGGTTATCGGTCAGTGAGGGATGGATTGAGTGGCCGGAGGAGGATATCGGTCAGTGAGGGATGGATTGAGTGGCCGGAGGTTATCGGTCAGTGATGGACGGATTAAGTGGCCATAGGAGGTTATCGGTCAGTGAGCGATGGATTGAGTGGCCGGAGGTTGTTATCGGTCATTGAGGGATGGAAAGAGTGGCTGGAGGAGATTGTCGGTCAGTGAGGGATGGAGTGAGTGGCCGGAGGTGGTCATCGGTCATTGAGGGATGGATCAAATGGCTGGAGGTTATCGGTCAGTGAGGGATTTAGTGAGTGGCCGGAGGAGGTTATCGGTCAGTGAGGGCTGCAGTGAGAGGCCGGAGGATGTTATCGGTCAGTGAGGGATGCAGTGAGTGGCCGGAGGAGGTTATCGGTCAGTGAGGGATGTAGTGAGTGGCCGGAGGAGGTTATCGGTCAGTGAGGGATGCAGTGAGTGGCCGGAGGAGGTTATCGGTCAGTGAGGGATGCAGTGAGTTGCCGGAGGAGGTTATCGGTCAGTGAGGGATGCAGTGAGTGGTCGGAGGAGGTTATCGGTCAGTGAGGGATGCAGTGAGTAGCCGGAGGAGATTATCGGTCAGTGAGGGATGCAGTGAGTGTCCGGAGGAGGTTATCGGTCAGTGAGGGATTCAGTGAGTGGTCGGAGGAGGTTATCGGTCAGTGAGGGATGTAGTGAGTGGCCGGAGGAGGTTATCGGTCAGTGAGGGCTACAGTGAGTGGCCGGAGGAGGTTATCGGTCAGTGAGGGATGCAGTGAGTTGCCGGAGGAGGTTATCGGTCAGTGAGGGATGCAGTGAGTGGCCGGAGGAGGTTATCGGTCAGTGAGGGATGCAGTGAGTAGCCGGAGGAGGTTATCAGTCAGTGAGGGATGCAGTGAGTTGCCAGAGGAGGTTATCGGTCAGTGAGGGATTCAGTGAGTGGCCGGAAGAGGTTATCGGTCAGTGAGGGATTCAGTGAGTGGCCGGAGGAGGTTATCGTTCAGTGAGGGATGTAGTGAGTGGCTGGAGGAGGTTATCGGTCAGTGAGGGCTACAGTGAGTGGCCGGAGGAGGTTATCGGTCAGTGAGGGATGTAGTGAGTGGCCGGAGGAGGTTATCGGTCAGTGAGGGCTGCAGTGAGAGGCCGGAGGATGTTATCGGTCAGTGAGGGATGCAGTGAGTGGCCGGAGGAGGTTATCGGTCAGTGAGGGATGCAGTGAGTGGCCGGAGGAGGTTATCGGTCAGTGAGGGCTGCAGTGAGAGGCCGGAGGATGTTATCGGTCAGTGAGGGATGCAGTGAGTGGCCGGAGGAGGTTATCGGTCAGTGAGGGCTGCAGTGAGAGGCCGGAGGATGTTATCGGTCAGTGAGGGATGCAGTGAGTGGCCGGAGGAGGTTATCGGTCAGTGAGGGATGCAGTGAGTGGCCGGAGGAGGTTATCGGTCAGTGAGGGATGCAGTGAGTGGCCGGAGGAGGTTATCGGTCAGTGAGGGATGCAGTGAGTGGCCGGAGGAGGTTATCAGTCAGTGAGGGATGCAGTGAGTTGCCGGAGGAGGTTATCGGTCAGTGAGGGATTCAGTGAGTGGCCGGAAGAGGTTATCGGTCAGTGAGGGATTCAGTGAGTGGCCGGAGGAGGTTATCGTTCAGTGAGGGATGTAGTGAGTGGCCGGAGGAGGTTATCGGTCAGTGAGGGCTACAGTGAGTGGCCGGAGGAGGTTATCGGTCAGTGAGGGATGTAGTGAGTGGCCGGAGGAGGTTATCGGTCAGTGAGGGCTGCAGTGAGAGGCCGGAGGATGTTATCGGTCAGTGAGGGATGCAGTGAGTGGCCGGAGGAGGTTATCGGTCAGTGAGGGATGCAGTGAGTGGCCGGAGGAGGTTATCGGTCAGCGAGGGCTGCAGTGAGAGGCCGGAGGATGTTATCGGTCAGTGCGGGATGCAGTGAGTGGTCGGAGGAGGTTATCGGTCAGTGAGGGCTGCAGTGAGAGGCCGGAGGATGTTATCGGTCAGTGAGGGATGCAGTGAGTGGCCGGAGGAGGTTATCGGTCAGTGAGGGATGCAGTGAGTGGCCGGAGGAGGTTATCGGTCAGTGAGGGATGCAGTGAGTGGTCGGAGGATGTTATCGGTCAGTGAGGGATGCAGTGAGTGTCCGGAGGAGGTTATCGGTCAGTGAGGGATGCAGTGAGTGGCCGGAGGAGGTTATCGGTCAGTGAGGGATGCAGTGAGTGGCCGGAGGAGGTTTTCGGTCAGAGGGATGCAGTGAGTGGCCGGAGGAGGTTATCGGTCAGTGAGGGATGCAGTGAGTGGCCGGAGGAGTTTATCGGTCAGTGAGGGATGCAGTGAGTGTCCAGAGGAGGTTATTGGTCAGTGAGGGATGCAGTGAGTGGCCGGAGGAGGTTATCGGTCAGTGAGGGATGCAGTGAGTGGCCGGAGGAGGTTATCAGTCAGTGAGGGATTCAGTGAGTGGCCGGAGGAGGTTATCAGTCAGTGAGGGATGCAGTGAGTTGCCAGAGGAGGTTATCGGTCAGTGAGGGATTCAGTGAGTGGCCAGAAGAGGTTATCGGTCAGTGAGGGATTCAGTGAGTGGCCGGAGGAGGTTATCGTTCAGTGAGGGATGTAGTGAGTGGCCGGAGGAGGTTATCGGTCAGTGAGGGCTACAGTGAGTGGCCGGAGGAGGTTATCGGTCAGTGAGGGATGTAGTGAGTGGCCGGAGGAGGTTATCGGTCAGTGAGGGCTGCAGTGAGAGGCCGGAGGATGTTATCGGTCAGTGAGGGATGCAGTGAGTGGCCGGAGGAGGTTATCGGTCAGTGAGGGATGCAGTGAGTGGCCGGAGGAGGTTATCGGTCAGTGAGGGCTGCAGTGAGAGGCCGGAGGATGTTATCGGTCAGTGAGGGATGCAGTGAGTGGCCGGAGGAGGTTATCGGTCAGTGAGGGCTGCAGTGAGAGGCCGGAGGATGTTATCGGTCAGTGAGGGATGCAGTGAGTGGCCGGAGGAGGTTATCGGTCAGTGAGGGATGCAGTGAGTGGCCGGAGGAGGTTATCGGTCAGTGAGGGATGCAGTGAGTGGCCGGAGGAGGTTATCGGTCAGTGAGGGATGCAGTGAGTGGCCGGAGGAGGTTATCGGTCAGTGAGGGATTCAGTGAGTGGCCGGAAGAGGTTATCGGTCAGTGAGGGATTCAGTGAGTGGCCGGAGGAGGTTATCGTTCAGTGAGGGATGTAGTGAGTGGCCGGAGGAGGTTATCGGTCAGTGAGGGCTACAGTGAGTGGCCGGAGGAGGTTATCGGTCAGTGAGGGATGTAGTGAGTGGCCGGAGGAGGTTATCGGTCAGTGAGGGCTGCAGTGAGAGGCCGGAGGATGTTATCGGTCAGTGCGGGATGCAGTGAGTGGTCGGAGGAGGTTATCGGTCAGTGAGGGCTGCAGTGAGAGGCCGGAGGATGTTATCGGTCAGTGAGGGATGCAGTGAGTGGCCGGAGGAGGTTATCGGTCAGTGAGGGATGCAGTGAGTGGCCGGAGGAGGTTATCGGTCAGTGAGGGATGCAGTGAGTGGTCGGAGGATGTTATCGGTCAGTGAGGGATGCAGTGAGTGTCCGGAGGAGGTTATCGGTCAGTGAGGGATGCAGTGAGTGGCCGGAGGAGGTTATCGGTCAGTGAGGGATGCAGTGAGTGGCCGGAGGAGGTTTTCGGTCAGAGGGATGCAGTGAGTGGCCGGAGGAGGTTATCGGTCAGTGAGGGATGCAGTGAGTGGCCGGAGGAGTTTATCGGTCAGTGAGGGATGCAGTGAGTGTCCAGAGGAGGTTATTGGTCAGTGAGGGATGCAGTGAGTGGCCGGAGGAGGTTATCGGTCAGTGAGGGATGCAGTGAGTGGCCGGAGGAGGTTATCGGTCAGTAAGGGATGCAGTGAGTGGCCGGAGGAGGTTATCGGTCAGTGAGGGATGCAGTGAATTGCCGGAGGAGGTTATCGGTCAGTGAGGGATGCAGTGAGTGGTCGGAGGAGGTTATCGGTCAGTGAGGGATGCAGTGAGTGGCCGGAGGAGGTTATCGGTCAGTGAGGGATGCAGTGAGTGGCCGGAGGAGGTTATCGGTCAGTGAGGGATTCGGTGAGTTGCCGGAGGAGGTTATCGGTCAGTGAGGGATGCGGTGAGTGGCTGGAGGAGGTTATCGGTCAGTGAGGGATGCAGTGAGTGGCCGGAGGAGGTTATCGGTCAGTGAGGGCTGCAGTGAGTGGCCGGAGGAAGTTATCAGTCAGTGAGGCATGCAGTGAGTGGCCGGAGGAGGTTATCGGTCAGTGAGGGATGCAGTGAGTTGCCGGAGGAGGTTATCGGTCAGTGAGGGATGCAGTGAGTGGCCGGAGGAGGTTATCGGTCAGTGAGGGATGCAGTGAGTTGCCGGAGGAGGTTATCGGTCAGTGAGGGATTCAGTGAGTGGCCGGAAGAGGTTATCGGTCAGTGAGGGATGCAGTGAGTGGCCGGAGGAGGTTATCGGTCAGTGAGGGCTGCAGTGAGTGGCCGGAGGAAGTTATCAGTCAGTGAGGCATGCAGTGAGTGGCCGGAGGAGATTATCGGTCAGTGAGGGATGCAGTGAGTGGTCGGAGGAGGTTATCGGTCAGTGAGGGATGCAGTGAGTGGCCGGAGGAGGTTATCGGTCAGTGAGGGATGCAGTGAGTGGCCGGAGGAGGTTATCGGTCAGTGAGGGATTCGGTGAGTTGCCGGAGGAGGTTATCGGTCACTGAGGGATGCGGTGAGTGGCCGGAGGAGGTTATCGGTCAGTGAGGGATGCAGTGAGTGGCCGGAGGAGGTTATCGGTCAGTGAGGGCTGCAGTGAGTGGCCGGAGGAAGTTATCAGTCAGTGAGGCATGCAGTGAGTGGCCGGAGGAGGTTATCGGTCAGTGAGGGATGCAGTGAGTGGCCGGAGGAGGTTATCGGTCAGTGAGGGATGCAGTGAGTTGCCGGAGGAGGTTATCGGTCAGTGAGGGATTCAGTGAATGGCCGGAGGAGGTTATCGGTCAGTGAGGGATGCAGTGAGTGGCCGGAGGAGGTTATCGGTCAGTGAGGGATGCAGTGAGTGGCCGGAGGAGGTTATCGGTCAGTGAGGGCTGCAGTGAGTGGCCGGAGGATGTTATCGGTCAGTGAGGGATGCAGTGAGTGGCCGGAGGAGGTTATCGGTCAGTGAGGGATGCAGTGAGTGGCCGGAGGTGGTTATCGGTCAGTGAGGGATGCAGTGAGTGGCCGGAGGAGGTTATCGGACAGTGAGGGATGCAGTGAGTGGCCGGAGGTTAGCGGTCAGTGAAGGATGCAGTGAGTGGCCAGAAGAGGTTATCGGTCAGTGAGGGATGCAGTGAGTGGCCGGAGGAAGTTATCGGTCAGTGAAGGATGCAGTGAGTAGCCGGAGGAGGTTATCGGTCAGGGAGGGATGCAGTGAGTGTCCGGAGGAGGTTATTGGTCAGTGAGGGATGCAGTGAGTGGCTGGAGGAGGTTATCGGTCAGTGAGGGATGCAGTGAGTGGCCGGAGGAGGTTATCTGTCAGTGAGGGATGCAGTGAGTGGCCGGAGGAGGTTATTGGTCAGTGAGGGATGCAGTCAGTGTCCGGAGGAGGTTATTGGTCAGTGAGGGATGCAGTGAGCAGTCAGTGAGGGATGCAGTGAGTGGACGGAGGAGGTTATCGGTCAGTGAGGGATGCAGTGAGTGGCCGGAGGACGTTATCGGTCAGTGAGGGATGCAGTGAGTGGCCGGAGGAGGTTATCGGACAGTGAGGGATGCAGTGAGTGGTCGGAGGAGGTTATCGGTCAGTGGGGGATGCAGTGAGTGGCCAGAGGAGGTAATCGGTCAGTGAGGGATGCAGTGAGTGGTCGGAGGAGGTTATCGGTCAGTGAAGAATGCAGTGAGTTGCCGGAGGAGGTTATCGGTCAGTGAGGGATGCAGTGAGTTGCCGGAGGAGGTTATCGGTCAGTGAGGGATTCAGTGAGAGGCCGGAGGATGTTATCGGTCAGTGAGGGATGCAGTGAGTGGCCGGAGGAGGTTATCGGTCAGTGAGGGCTGCAGTGAGTGGCCGGAGGAGGTTATCGGTCAGTGAGGGCTGCAGTGAGAGGCCGGAGGATGTTATCGGTCAGTGAGGGATGCAGTGAGTGGCCGGAGGAGGTTATCGGTCAGTGAGGGATGCAGTGAGTGGCCGGAGGTTAGCGGTCAGTGAGGGATGCAGTGAGTGGCCGGAGGAGGTTAGCGATCAGTGAGGGATGCAGTGAGTGGTTGGAGGAAGTTATCGGTCAGTGAGGGATGCAGTGAGTGGCCGGAGGTTAGCGGTGAGTGAGGGATGCAGTGAGTGGCCGGAGGTTAGCGGTCAGTGAGGGATGCAGTGAGTGGCCGGAGAAGGTTATCGGTCAGTGAGGGATGCAGTGAGTGGCCGGAGGAGGTTTTCGGTCAGAGGGATGCAGTGAGTGGCCGGAGGAGGTTATCGGTCAGTGAGGGATGCAGTGAGTGGCCGGAGGAGTTAATCGGTCAGTGAGGGATGCAGTGAGTGTCCAGAGGAGGTTATTGGTCAGTGAGGGATGCAGTGAGTGGCCGGAGGAGGTTATCGGTCAGTGAGGGATGCAGTGAGTGGCCGGAGGAGGTTATCGGTCAGTGAGGGATGCAGTGAGTGGCCGGAGGAGCTTATCGGTCAGAAAGGGATGGAGTGAATGGCTTGAGGTGTTGTTGGTCAGTGAGGGATGGAGTGAGTGGCCCGAGGAGGTTATCGGTCAGTGAGGGACACATGGAGTGGCCAGAGGAACTTATCGGTCAGTGAGTGATGGAATGAGTGGCTGGAGGAAGTCATCGGTCAGTGAGAGATGGAGTGAATGGCCGGAGGTTATCGGTCAGTGAGGGATGGAGTGAGTGGCCGGAGGAGGTTATCGGTCAGTGAGAGACGCAGTGAGTGGCCGGAGGAGATTATCGGTCAGTGAGGGACACAGTGAGTGGCCGGAGATTATCGGTCAGTGAGGGATGGAGTGAGTGGCCGGAGGGGGTTATCGTTCAATAAGGGTCACAGTGAGTGGATGCAGGTTATCGGTCAGTGAGGTACGAAGTGAATGACCGGAGGAGGTTATCGGTCAGTGAGGGATGGAGTGAATGACCGGAGGAGGTTATCGATCAGTGAGGGATGGAGTGAATGACCGGAGGAGGTTATTGGTCAGTGAGGGATGGAGTGAATGACCGGAGGAGGTTATCGGTCAGTGAGGGATGGAGTGAATGACCGGAGGAGGTTATTGGTTAGTGAGTGATGGAGTGAATGACTGGAAAAGGTTAGTGGTCAGTGAGGGATGGAGTGAGTGGCTGGAGGTTGTTATTGGTCAGTGAGGGATGGAGTGAGTGGCCGGAGGAGATTATTGGTCAGTGAGGGTCACAGTGAGTGGCCGGAGGAGGTTATCGGTCAGTGAGGAACATAATGAGTGGCCGGAAGTTATCGGTCAGTAAGGGATGCCGTGAGTGGACGGAGGAGGTTATTGGTCAGTGAGGGTCACAGCGAGTGGCCGGAGGAGATTATCGGTCAGTGAGGAACACAATGAGTGGCCAGAGGTTATCGATCAGTGAGGGACACAGTGAGTGGCCAGAGGAGGTTATAGGTCAGTGAGGGATGCAGTGAGTGGTCGGAGGAGGTTATCGGTCAGTGAGGGATGCAGTGAGTGGCCGGAGGAGGTTATCGGTCAGTGAGGGATGCAGTGAGTGGCCGGAGGAGGTTATCGGTCAGTGAGGGATTCGGTGAGTTGCCGGAGGAGGTTATCGGTCACTGAGGGATGCGGTGAGTGGCCGGAGGAGGTTATCGGTCAGTGAGGGATGCAGTGAGTGGCCGGAGGAGGTTATCGGTCAGTGAGGGCTGCAGTGAGTGGCCGGAGGAAGTTATCAGTCAGTGAGGCATGCAGTGAGTGGCCGGAGGAGGTTATCGGTCAGTGAGGGATGCAGTGAGTGGCCGGAGGAGGTTATCGGTCAGTGAGGGATGCAGTGAGTTGCCGGAGGAGGTTATCGGTCAGTGAGGGATTCAGTGAGTGGCCGGAGGAGGTTATCGGTCAGTGAGGGATGCAGTGAGTGGCCGGAGGAGGTTATCGGTCAGTGAGGGATGCAGTGAGTGGCCGGAGGAGGTTATCGGTCAGTGAGGGCTGCAGTGAGTGGCCGGAGGATGTTATCGGTCAGTGAGGGATGCAGTGAGTGGCCGGAGGAGGTTATCGGTCAGTGAGGGATGCAGTGAGTGGCCGGAGGTGGTTATCGGTCAGTGAGGGATGCAGTGAGTGGCCGGAGGAGGTTATCGGACAGTGAGGGATGCAGTGAGTGGCCGGAGGTTAGCGGTCAGTGAAGGATGCAGTGAGTGGCCAGAAGAGGTTATCGGTCAGTGAGGGATGCAGTGAGTGGCCGGAGGAAGTTATCGGTCAGTGAAGGATGCAGTGAGTAGCCGGAGGAGGTTATCGGTCAGGGAGGGATGCAGTGAGTGTCCGGAGGAGGTTATTGGTCAGTGAGGGATGCAGTGAGTGGCTGGAGGAGGTTATCGGTCAGTGAGGGATGCAGTGAGTGGCCGGAGGAGGTTATCTGTCAGTGAGGGATGCAGTGAGTGGCCGGAGGAGGTTATTGGTCAGTGAGGGATGCAGTCAGTGTCCGGAGGAGGTTATTGGTCAGTGAGGGATGCAGTGAGCAGTCAGTGAGGGATGCAGTGAATGGACGGAGGAGGTTATCGGTCAGTGAGGGATGCAGTGAGTGGCCGGAGGACGTTATCGGTCAGTGAGGGATGCAGTGAGTGGCCGGAGGAGGTTATCGGACAGTGAGGGATGCAGTGAGTGGTCGGAGGAGGTTATCGGTCAGTGGGGGATGCAGTGAGTGGCCAGAGGAGGTAATCGGTCAGTGAGGGATGCAGTGAGTGGTTGGAGGAGGTTATCGGTCAGTGAGGGATGCAGTGATTTGCCGGAGGAGGTTATCGGTCAGTGAGGGATGCAGTGAGTTGCCGGAGGAGGTTATCGGTCAGTGAGGGATTCAGTGAGAGGCCGGAGGATGTTATCGGTCAGTGAGGGATGCAGTGAGTGGCCGGAGGAGGTTATCGGTCAGTGAGGGCTGCAGTGAGTGGCCGGAGGAGGTTATCGGTCAGTGAGGGCTGCAGTGAGAGGCCGGAGGATGTTATCGGTCAGTGAGGGATGCAGTGAGTGGCCGGAGGAGGTTATCGGTCAGTGAGGGATGCAGTGAGTGGCCGGAGGTTAGCGGTCAGTGAGGGATGCAGTGAGTGGCCGGAGGAGGTTAGCGATCAGTGAGGGATGCAGTGAGTGGTTGGAGGAAGTTATCGGTCAGTGAGGGATGCAGTGAGTGGCCGGAGGTTAGCGGTGAGTGAGGGATGCAGTGAGTGGCCGGAGGTTAGCGGTCAGTGAGGGATGCAGTGAGTGGCCGGAGGAGGTTATCGGTCAGTGAGGGATGCAGTGAGTGGCCGGAGGAGGTTTTCGGTCAGAGGGATGCAGTGAGTGGCCGGAGGAGGTTATCGGTCAGTGAGGGATGCAGTGAGTGGCCGGAGGAGTTAATCGGTCAGTGAGGGATGCAGTGAGTGTCCAGAGGAGGTTATTGGTCAGTGAGGGATGCAGTGAGTGGCCGGAGGAGGTTACCGGTCAGTGAGGGATGCAGTGAGTGGCCGGAGGAGGTTATCGGTCAGTGAGGGATGCAGTGAGTGGCCGGAGGAGCTTATCGGTCAGAAAGGGATGGAGTGAATGGCTTGAGGTGTTGTTGGTCAGTGAGGGATGGAGTGAGTGGCCCGAGGAGGTTATCGGTCAGTGAGGGACACATGGAGTGGCCAGAGGAACTTATCGGTCAGTGAGTGATGGAATGAGTGGCTGGAGGAAGTCATCGGTCAGTGAGAGATGGAGTGAATGGCCGGAGGTTATCGGTCAGTGAGGGATGGAGTGAGTGGCCGGAGGAGGTTATCGGTCAGTGAGAGACGCAGTGAGTGGCCGGAGGAGATTATCGGTCAGTGAGGGACACAGTGAGTGGCCGGAGATTATCGGTCAGTGAGGGATGGAGTGAGTGGCCGGAGGGGGTTATCGTTCAATAAGGGTCACAGTGAGTGGATGCAGGTTATCGGTCAGTGAGGTACGAAGTGAATGACCGGAGGAGGTTATCGGTCAGTGAGGGATGGAGTGAATGACCGGAGGAGGTTATCGATCAGTGAGGGATGGAGTGAATGACCGGAGGAGGTTATTGGTCAGTGAGGGATGGAGTGAATGACCGGAGGAGGTTATCGGTCAGTGAGGGATGGAGTGAATGACCGGAGGAGGTTATTGGTTAGTGAGGGATGGAGTGAATGACCGGAGGAGGTTATTGGTTAGTGAGTGATGGAGTGAATGACTGGAAAAGGTTAGTGGTCAGTGAGGGATGGAGTGAGTGGCTGGAGGTTGTTATTGGTCAGTGAGGGATGGAGTGAGTGGCCGGAGGAGATTATTGGTCAGTGAGGGTCACAGTGAGTGGCCGGAGGAGGTTATCGGTCAGTGAGGAACATAATGAGTGGCCGGAAGTTATCGGTCAGTAAGGGATGCCGTGAGTGGACGGAGGAGGTTATTGGTCAGTGAGGGTCACAGCGAGTGGCCGGAGGAGATTATCGGTCAGTGAGGAACACAATGAGTGGCCAGAGGTTATCGATCAGTGAGGGACACAGTGAGTGGCCAGAGGAGGTTATAGGTCAGTGAGGGATGCAGTGAGTGGTCGGAGGAGGTTATCGGTCAGTGAGGGATGCAGTGAGTGGCCGGAGGAGGTTATCGGTCAGTGAGGGATGCAGTGAGTGGCCGGAGGTTATCGGTCAGTGATGGACGGATTAAGTGGCCATAGGAGGTTATCGGTCAGTGAGCGATGGATTGAGTGGCCGGAGGTTGTTATCGGTCAGTGAGGGATGGAAAGAGTGGCTGGAGGAGATTGTCGGTCAGTGAGGGATGGAGTGAGTGGCCGGAGGTGGTCATCGGTCATTGAGGGATGGATCAAATGGCTGGAGGTTATCGGTCAGTGAGGGATTTAGTGAGTGGCCGGAGGAGGTTATCGGTCAGTGAGGGCTGCAGTGAGAGGCCGGAGGATGTTATCGGTCAGTGAGGGATGCAGTGAGTGGCCGGAGGAGGTTATCGGTCAGTGAGGGATGCAGTGAGTGGCCGGAGGAGGTTATCGGTCAGTGAAGGATGCAGTGAGTGGCCGGAGGAGGTTATCGGTCAGTGAGGGATGCAGTGAGTTGCCGGAGGAGGTTATCGGTCAGTGAGGGATGCAGTGAGTGGTCGGAGGAGGTTATCGGTCAGTGAGGGATGCAGTGAGTGGCCGGAGGAGGTTATCGGTCAGTGAGGGATGCAGTGAGTGTCCGGAGGAGGTTATCAGTCAGTGAGGGATGCAGTGAGTGGTCGGAGGAGGTTATCGGTCAGTGAGGGATGCAGTGAGTGGCCGGAGGAGGTTATCGGTCAGTGAGGGATGCAGTGAGTGGCCGGAGGAGGTTATCAGTCAGTGAGGGATGCAGTGAGTGGCCGGAGGAGGTTATCGGTCAGTGAGGGATTCAGTGAGTGGCCGGAAGAGGTTATCGGTCAGTGAGGGATTCAGTGAGTGGCCGGAGGAGGTTATCGTTCAGTGAGGGATGTAGTGAGTGGCCGGAGGAGGTTATCGGTCAGTGAGGGCTACAGTGAGTGGCCGGAGGAGGTTATCGGTCAGTGAGGGATGTAGTGAGTGGCCGGAGGAGGTTATCGGTCAGTGCGGGCTGCAGTGAGAGGCCGGAGGATGTTATCGGTCAGTGAGGGATGCAGTGAGTGGCCGGAGGAGGTTATCGGTCAGTGAGGGATGCAGTGAGTGGCCGGAGGAGGTTATCGGTCAGTGAGGGCTGCAGTGAGAGGCCGGAGGATGTTATCGGTCAGTGAGGGATGCAGTGAGTGGCCGGAGGAGGTTATCGGTCAGTGAGGGCTGCAGTGAGAGGCCGGAGGATGTTATCAGTCAGTGAGGGATGCAGTGAGTGGCCGGAGGAGGTTATCGGTCAGTGAGGGATGCAGTGAGTGGCCGGAGGAGGTTATCGGTCAGTGAGGGATGCAGTGAGTGGCCGGAGGAGGTTAGCGATCAGTGAGTGATGCAGTGAGTGGTTGGAGGAAGTTATCGGTCAGTGAGGGATGCAGTGAGTGGCCGGAGGAGGTTTTCGGTCAGAGGGATGCAGTGAGTGGCCGGAGGAGGTTATCGGTCAGTGAGGGATGCAGTGAGTGGCCGGAGGAGTTTATCGGTCAGTGAGGGATGCAGTGAGTGTCCAGAGGAGGTTATTGGTCAGTGAGGGATGCAGTGAGTGGCCGGAGGAGGTTATCGGTCAGTGAGGGATGCAGTGAGTGGCCGGAGGAGGTTATCGGTCAGTAAGGGATGCAGTGAGTGGCCGGAGGAGGTTATCGGTCAGTGAGGGATGCAGTGAGTTGCCGGAGGAGGTTATCGGTCAGTGAGGGATGCAGTGAGTGGCCGGAGGAGGTTATCGGTCAGTGAGGGATGCAGTGAGTGGCCGGAGGAGGTTATCGGTCAGTGAGGGATTCGGTGAGTTGTCGGAGGAGGTTATCGGTCAGTGAGGGATGCGGTGAGTGGCTGGAGGAGGTTATCGGTCAGTGAGGGATGCAGTGAGTGGCCGGAGGAGGTTATCGGTCAGTGAGGGCTGCAGTGAGTGGCCGGAGGAAGTTATCAGTCAGTGAGGCATGCAGTGAGTGGCCGGAGGAGGTTATCGGTCAGAGGGATGCAGTGAGTGGCCGGAGGAGGTTATCGGTCAGTGAGGGCTGCAGTGAGTGGCCGGAGGAGGTTATCGGTCAGTGAGGGATGCAGTGAGTGGCCGGAGGAGGTTATCGGTCAGTGAGGGAGGCAGTGAGTGGCCGGAGGAGGTTATCGGTCAGTGAAGGATGCAGTGAGTGGCCGGAGGATGTTATCGGTCAGTGAGGGATGCAGTGAGTGGCCGGAGTTTAGCGGTCAGTGAGGGATGCAGTGAGTGGCCGGAGGAAGTTATCGGTCAGTGAGGGATGCAGTGAGTTGCCGGAGGAGGTTATCGGTCAGTGAGGGATGCAGTGAGTGGCCGGAGGAGGTTAGCGGTCAGTGAGGGATGCAGTGAGTGGCCGGAGGAGGTTATCGGTCAGTGAGGGATGCAGTGAGTGGCCGGAGGGTGTTATCGGTCAGTGAGGGATGCAGTGAGTGGCCGGAGTTTAGCGGTCAGTGAGGGATGCAGTGAGTGGCCGGAGGTTATCGGTCAGTGAGGGATGCAGTGAGTGGCCGGAGGAGGTTATCGGTCAGTGAGGGATGCAGTGAGTGGCCGGAGGAGGTTATCGGTCAGTGAGGGATGCAGTGAGTGGCCGGAGGAGGTTATCGGTCAGTGAGGGATGCAGTGAGTGGCCGGAGGTTAGCGGTCAGTGAGGGATGCAGTGAGTGGCCGGAGGAAGTTATCGATCAGTGAGGGATGCAGTGAGTGGCCGGAGGAGGTTATCGGTCAGTGAGGGATGCAGTGAGTGGCTGGAGGAAGTTATCGGTCAGTGAGGGATGCAGTGAGTGGCCGGAGGTGGTTATCGGTCAGTGTGGGATGCAGTGAGTTGCCGGAGGAGGTTATCGGTCAGAGGGATGCAGTGAGTGGCCGGAGGAGGTTATCGGTCAGTGAGGCATGCAGTGAGTGGCCGGAGGAGGTTATCGGTCAGAGGGATGCAGTGAGTGGCCGGAGGAGGTTATCGGTCAGTGAGGGCTGCAGTGTGGCCGGAGGAGGTTATCGGTCAGTGAGGGATGCAGTGAGTGGCCGGAGGAGGTTATCGGTCAGTGAGGGATGCAGTGAGTGGCCGGAGGAAGTTATCGGTCAGTGAGGGATGCAGTGAGTGGCCGGAGGTTAGCGGTCAGTGAGGGATGCAGTGAGTGGCCGGAGGAGGTTAGCGGTCAGTGAGGGATGCAGTGAGTGGCCGGAGGAGGTTAGCGGTCAGTGAGGGATGCAGTGAGTGGCCGGAGGAGGTTAGCGGTCACTGAGGGATGCAGTGAGTGGCCGGAGGAGGTTATCGGTCAGTGAGGGATGCAGTGAGTGGCCGGAGGAGGTTAGCGGTCAGTGAGGGATGCAGTGAGTGGCCGGAAGAAGGTTATCGGTCACTGAGGGATGCAGTGAGTGGCCGGAGGAGGTTAGCTGCCAGTGAGGGATGCAGTGAGTGGCCGGAGGAGGTTATCGGTCAGTGAGGGATGCAGTGAGTGGTCAGAGGAGGTTAGCGGTGAGTGAGGGATGCAGTGAGTGGCCGGAGGGTATCGGTCAGTGAGGGATGGAGTGAGTGGCGAGAGGTTGTTATCGGTCAGTGAGGGGCGTAGTGAGTGGCCGCAGTAGGTAATCGGTCAGTGAGGGATGGAGTGAGTGGCCGGAGGTTGTTATCGGTCAGTGAGGGATGGAGTGAGCTGCCAGAGGTTATCGGTCAGTGAGGGATGGCGTGAGTGGCCGGAGGTTGTTATCGGTCAGAGAGGGATGGAGTGAATGGCTTGAGGTGTTGTTGGTCAGTGAGGGATGGAGTGAGTGGCCCGAGGAGGTTATCGGTCAGTGAGGACACATGGAGTGGCCAGAGGAATTTATCGGTCAGTGAGTGATGGAATGAGTGGCTGGAGGAAGTCATCGGTCAGTGAGAGATGGAGTGAATGGCCGGAGGTTATCGGTCAGTGAGGGATGCAGTGAGTGGCCGGAGGAGGTTATCTGTCAGTGAGGGATGCAGTCAGTGTCCGGAGGAGGTTATTGGTCAGTGAGGGATGCAGTGAGTGGCCGGAGGAGGTTATTGGTCAGTGAGGGATGCAGTGAGTGGCCGGAGGAGGTTATCGGTCAGTGAGGGATGCAGTGAGTGGCCGGAGGAGGTTATCGGTCAGTGAGGGATGCAGTGAGTGGCCGGAGGAGGTTATCGGTCAGTGAGGGATGCAGTGAGTGGTCGGAGGAGGTTATCGGTCAGTGAGGGATGCAGTGAGTGGCCGGAGGAGGTTATCGGTCAGTGAGGGATGCAGTGAGTGTCCGGAGGAGGTTATCGGACAGTGAGGGATGCAGTGAGTGGTCGGAGGAGGTTATCGGTCAGTGAGGGATGCAGTGAGTGGCCGGAGGAGGTTATCGGTCAGTGAGGGATGCAGTGAGTGGCCGGAGGATGTTATCGGTCAGTGAGGGCTGCAGTGAGTGGCCGGAGGATGTTATCGGTCAGTGAGGGATGCAGTGAGTGGCCGGAGGAGGTTATCGGTCAGTGAGGGATGCAGTGAGTGGCCGGAGGAGGTTAGCGGTCAGTGAGGGATGCAGTGAGTGGCCGGAGGAGGATATCGGTCAGTGAGGGCTGCAGTGAGAGGCCGGAGGATGTTATCGGTCAGTGAGGGATGCAGTGAGTGGCCGGAGGAGGTTATCGGTCAGTGAGGGCTGCAGTGAGAGGCCGGAGGATGTTATCGGTCAGTGAGGGATGCAGTGAGTGGCCGGAGGAGGTTAGCGGTCAGTGAGGGATGCAGTGAGTGGCCGGAGGTTAGCGGTCAGTGAGGGATGCAGTGAGTGGCCGGAGGAGGTTATCGATCAGTGAGGGATGCAGTGAGTGGCTGGAGGAAGTTATCGGTCAGTGAGGGATGCAGTGAGTGGCCGGAGGAGGTTATCGTTCAGAGGGATGCAGTGAGTGGCCGGAGGAGGTTATCGGTCAGTGAGGGATGCAGTGAGTGGCCGGAGGAGGTTATCGGTCAGTGAGGGATGCAGTGAGTGGCCGGAGGAGGTTATCGGTCAGAGGGATGCAGTGAGTGGCCGGAGGAGGTTATCGGTCAGTGAGGGCTGCAGTGAGTGGCCGGAGGAGGTTATCGGTCAGTGAGGGATGCAGTGAGTGGCCGGAGGAGGTTATCGGTCAGTGAGGGAGGCAGTGAGTGGCCGGAGGAGGTTATCGGTCAGTGAGGGATGCAGTGAGTGGCCGGAGGATGTTATCGGTCAGTGAGGGATGCAGTGAGTGGCCGGAGTTTAGCGGTCAGTGAGGGATGCAGTGAGTGGCCGGAGGAAGTTATCGGTCAGTGAGGGATGCAGTGAGTTGCCGGAGGAGGTTATCGGTCAGTGAGGGATGCAGTGAGTGGCCGGAGGAGGTTAGCGGTCAGTGAGGTATGCAGTGAGTGGCCGGAGGAGGATATCGGTCAGTGAGGGCTGCAGTGAGAGGCCGGAGGATGTTATCGGTCAGTGAGGGATGCAGTGAGTGGCCGGAGGAGGTTATCGGTCAGTGAGGAATGCAGTGAGAGGCCGGAGGATGTTATCGGTCAGTGAGGGATGCTGTGAGTGGCCGGAGGAGGTTAGCGGTCAGTGAGGGATGCAGTGAGTGGCCGGAGGTTAGCGGTCAGTGAGGGATGCAGTGAGTGGCCGGAGGAGGTTATCGGTCAGTGAGGGATGCAGTGATTGGCTGGAGGAAGTTATCAGTCAGTGAGGGATGCAGTGAGTGGCCGGAGGAGGTTATCGGTCAGTGAGGGATGCAGTGAGTGGCCGGAGGATGTTATCGTTCAGAGGGATGCAGTGAGTGGCCGGAGGAGGTTATCGGTCAGTGAGGGATGCAGTGAGTGGCCGGAGGAGGTTATCGGTCAGTGAGGGATGCAGTGAGTGGCCGGAGGAGGTTATCGGTCAGAGGGATGCAGTGAGTGGCTGGAGGAGGTTATCGGTCAGTGAGGGCTGCAGTGAGTGGCCGGAGGAGGTTATCGGTCAGTGAGGGATGCAGTGAGTGGCCGGAGGAGGTTATCGGTCAGTGAGGGAGGCAGTGAGTGGCCGGAGGAGGTTATCGGTCAGTGAGGGATGCAGTGAGTGGCCGGAGGATGTTATCGGTCAGTGCGGGATGCAGTGAGTGGCCGGAGTTTAGCGGTCAGTGAGGGATGCAGTGAGTGGCCGGAGGTTATCGGTCAGTGAGGGATGCAGTGAGTGGCCGGAGGAGGTTATCGGTCAGTGAGGGATGCAGTGAGTGGCCGGAGGAGGTTATCGGTCAGTGAGGGATGCAGTGAGTAGCCGGAGGAGGTTATCGGTCAGTGAGGGATGCAGTGAGTGGCCGGAGGTTAGCGGTCAGTGAGGGATGCAGTGAGTGGCCGGAGGAAGTTATCGATCAGTGAGGGATGCAGTGAGTGGCCGGAGGAGGTTATCGGTCAGTGAGGGATGCAGTGAGTGGCTGGAGGAAGTTATCGGTCTGTGAGGGATGCAGTGAGTGGCCGGAGGTGGTTATCGGTCAGTGTGGGATGCAGTGAGTTGCCGGAGGAGGTTATCGGTCAGAGGGATGCAGTGAGTGGCCGGAGGAGGTTATCGGTCAGTGAGGCATGCAGTGAGTGGCCGGAGGAGGTTATCGGTCAGAGGGATGCAGTGAGTGGCCGGAGGAGGTTATCGGTCAGTGAGGGCTGCAGTGAGTGGCCGGAGGAGGTTATCGGTCAGTGAGGGATGCAGTGAGTGGCCGGAGGAGGTTATCGGTCAGTGAGGGATGCAGTGAGTGGCCGGAGGAAGTTATCGGTCAGTGAGGGATGCAGTGAGTGGCCGGAGGTTAGCGGTCAGTGAGGGATGCAGTGAGTGGCCGGAGGAGGTTAGCGGTCAGTGAGGGATGCAGTGAGTGGCCGGAGGAGGTTAGCGGTCAGTGAGGGATGCAGTGAGTGGCCGGAGGAGGTTAGCGGTCACTGAGGGATGCAGTGAGTGGCCGGAGGAGGTTATCGGTCAGTGAGGGATGCAGTGAGTGGCCGGAGGAGGTTAGCGGTCAGTGAGGGATGCAGTGAGTGGCCGGAGGAGGTTATCGGTCACTGAGGGATGCAGTGAGTGGCCGGAGGAGGTTAGCTGCCAGTGAGGGATGCAGTGAGTGGTCAGAGGAGGTTAGCGGTGAGTGAGGGATGCAGTGAGTGGCCGGAGGGTATCGGTCAGTGAGGGATGGAGTGAGTGGCGAGAGGAGGTTATCGGTCAGTGAGGGGCGTAGTGAGTGGCCGCAGTAGGTAATCGGTCAGTGAGGGATGGAGTGAGTGGCCGGAGGTTGTTATCGGTCAGTGAGGGATGGAGTGAGCTGCCAGAGGTTATCGGTCAGTGAGGGATGGCGTGAGTGGCCGGAGGTTGTTATCGGTCAGAGAGGGATGGAGTGAATGGCTTGAGGTGTTGTTGGTCAGTGAGGGATGGAGTGAGTGGCCCGAGGAGGTTATCGGTCAGTGAGGACACATGGAGTGGCCAGAGGAATTTATCGGTCAGTGAGTGATGGAATGAGTGGCTGGAGGAAGTCATCGGTCAGTGAGAGATGGAGTGAATGGCCGGAGGTTATCGGTCAGTGAGGGATGCAGTGAGTGGCCGGAGGAGGTTATCTGTCAGTGAGGGATGCAGTCAGTGTCCGGAGGAGGTTATTGGTCAGTGAGGGATGCAGTGAGTGGCCGGAGGAGGTTATTGGTCAGTGAGGGATGCAGTGAGTGTCCGGAGGAGGTTATCGGACAGTGAGGGATGCAGTGAGTGGTCGGAGGAGGTTATCGGTCAGTGAGGGATGCAGTGAGTGGCCGGAGGAGGTTATCGGTCAGTGAGGGATGCAGTGAGTGGTCGGAGGAGGTTATCGGTCAGTGAGGGATGCAGTGAGTTGCCGGAGGAGGTTATCGGTCAGTGAGGGATGCAGTGAGTTGCCGGAGGAGGTTATCGGTCAGTGAGGGATTCAGTGAGTGGCCGGAGGAGGTTATCGGTCAGTGAGGGACGCAGTGAGTGGCCGGACGAGGTTATCGGTCAGTGAGGGATGCAGTGAGTGGCCGGAGGAGGTTATCGGTCAGTGAAGGCTGCAGTGAGTGGCCGGAGGATGTTATCGGTCAGTGAGGGATGCAGTGAGTGGCCGGAGGAGGTTATCGGTCAGTGAGGGATGCAGTGAGTGGCCGGAGGAGGTTAGCGGTCAGTGAGGGATGCAGTGAGTGGCCGGAGGAGGATATCGGTCAGTGAGGGCTGCAGTGAGAGGCCGGAGGATGTTATCGGTCAGTGAGGGATGCAGTGAGTGGCCGGAGGAGGTTATCGGTCAGTGAGGGCTGCAGTGAGAGGCCGGAGGATGTTATCGGTCAGTGAGGGATGCAGTGAGTGGCCGGAGGAGGTTAGCGGTCAGTGAGGGATGCAGTGAGTGGCCGGAGGTTAGCGGTCAGTGAGGGATGCAGTGAGTGGCCGGAGGAGGTTATCGATCAGTGAGGGATGCAGTGAGTGGCTGGAGGAAGTTATCGGTCAGTGAGGGATGCAGTGAGTGGCCGGAGGAGGTTATCGTTCAGAGGGATGCAGTGAGTGGCCGGAGGAGGTTATCGGTCAGTGAGGGATGCAGTGAGTGGCCGGAGGAGGTTATCGGTCAGTGAGGGATGCAGTGAGTGGCCGGAGGAGGTTATCGGTCAGAGGGATGCAGTGAGTGGCCGGAGGAGGTTATCGGTCAGTGAGGGATGCAGTGAGTGGCCGGAGGATGTTATCGGTCAGTGAGGGATGCAGTGAGTGGCCGGAGTTTAGCGGTCAGTGAGGGATGCAGTGAGTGGCCGGAGGAAGTTATCGGTCAGTGAGGGATGCAGTGAGTTGCCGGAGGAGGTTAGCGGTCAGTGAGGGATGCAGTGAGTGGCCGGAGGAGGTTAGCTGTCAGTGAGGGATGCAGTGAGTGGCCGGAGGATGTTATCGGTCAGTGAGGGATGCAGTGAGTGGCCGGAGGAGGTTATCGGTCAGTGAGGGATGCAGTGAGTGGCCGGAGGTTAGCGGTCAGTGAGGGATGCAGTGAGTGGCCAGAGGAGGTTATCGGTCAGTGTGGGATGCAGTGAGTTGCCGGAGGAGGTTATCGGTCAGAGGGATGCAGTGAGTGGCCGGAGGAGGTTATCGGTCAGTGAGGCATGCAGTGAGTGGCCGGAGGAGGTTATCGGTCAGAGGGATGCAGTGAGTGGCCGGAGGAGGTTATCGGTCAGTGAGGGCTGCAGTGAGTGGCCGGAGGAGGTTATCGGTCAGTGAGGGATGCAGTGAGTGGCCGGAGGAGGTTATCGGTCAGTGAGGGATGCAGTGTGTGGCCGGAGGAAATTATCGGTCAGTGAGGGATGCAGTGAGTGGCCGGAGGTTAGCGGTCAGTGAGGGATGCAGTGAGTGGCCGGAGGAGGTTTGCGGTCAGTGAGGGATGCAGTGAGTGGCAGGAGGAGGTTATTGGTCAGTGAGGGATGCAGTGAGTGGCCGGAGGAGGTTAGCGGTCACTGAGGGATGCAGTGAGTGGCCGGAGGAGGTTATCGGTCAGTGAGGGATGCAGTGAGTGGCCGGAGGAGGTTAGCGGTCAGTGAGGGATGCAGTGAGTGGCCGGAGGAGGTTATCGGTCACTGAGGGATGCAGTGAGTGGCCGGAGGAGGTTAGCTGTCAGTGAGGGATGCAGTGAGTGGTCAGAGGAGGTTAGCGGTGAGTGAGGGATGCAGTGAGTGGCCGGAGGGTATCGGTCAGTGAGGGATGGAGTGAGTGGCGAGAGGAGGTTATCGGTCAGTGAGGGGCGTAGTGAGTGGCCGCAGTAGGTAATCGGTCAGTGAGGGATGGAGTGAGTGGCCGGAGGTTGTTATCGGTCAGTGAGGGATGGAGTGAGCTGCCAGAGGTTATCGGTCAGTGAGGGATGGCGTGAGTGGCCGGAGGTTGTTATCGGTCAGAGAGGGATGGAGTGAATGGCTTGAGGTGTTGTTGGTCAGTGAGGGATGGAGTGAGTGGCCCGAGGAGGTTATCGGTCAGTGAGGGACACATGGAGTGGCCAGAGGAATTTATCGGTCAGTGAGTGATGGAATGAGTGGCTGGAGGAAGTCATCGGTCAGTGAGAGATGGAGTGAATGGCCGGAGGTTATCGGTCAGTGAGGGATGGAGTGAGTGGCCGGAGGAGGTTATCGGTCAGTGAGAGATGCAGTGAGTGGCCGGAGGAGATTATCGGTCAGTGAGGGACACAGTGAGTGGCCGGAGGAGGTTATCGGTCAGTGAGGGATGCAGTGAGTGGCCGGAGGAGGTTATCGGTCAGTGAGAGACGCAGTGAGTGGCCGGAGGAGATTATCGGTCAGTGAGAGACACAGTGAGTGGCCGGAGATTATCGGTCAGTGAGGGATGGAGTGAGTGGCCGGAGGGGGTTATCGTTCAATAAGGGTCACAGTGAGTGGCTGCAGGTTATCGGTCAGTGAGGTACGAAGTGAATGACCGGAGGAGGTTATCGGTCAGTGAGGGATGGAGTGAATGACCGGAGGAGGTTATCGATCAGTGAGGGATGGAGTGAATGACCGGAGGAGGTTATTGGTCAGTGAGTGATGGAGTGAATGACCGGAAAAGGTTAGTGGTCAGTGAGGGATGGAGTGAGTGGCTGGAGGTTGTTATTGGTCAGTGAGGGATGGAGTGAGTGGCCGGAGGAGATTATTGGTCAGTGAGGGTCACAGTGAGTGGCCGGAGGAGGTTATCGGTCAGTGAGGAACATAATGAGTGGCCGGAAGTTATCGGTCAGTGAGGGATGCCGTGAGTGGACGGAGGAGGTTATTGGTCAGTGAGGGTCACAGCGAGTGGCCGGAGGAGATTATCGGTCAGTGAGGAACACAATGAGTGGCCAGAGGTTATCGATCAGTGAGGGACACAGTGAGTGGCCAGAGGAGGTTATAGGTCAGTGAGGGATGGATTGAGTGGGCGGAGGAGGTTATCGGTCAGTGAGGGATGGATTGAGTGGCCGGAGGAGGTTATCGGTCAGTGAGGGATGGATTGAGTGGCCGGAGGTTATCGGTCAGTGATGGACGGATTAAGTGGCCATAAGAGGTTATCGGTCAGTGAGCGATGGATTGAGTGGCCGGAGGTTGTTATCGGTCATTGAGGGATGGAGTGAGTGGCTGGAGGAGCTTATTGGTCAGTGAGGGATGGAAAGAGTGGCTGGAGGAGATTGTCGGTCAGTGAGGGATGGAGTGAGTGGCCGGAGGTGGTCATCGGTCATTGAGGGATGGATTAAATGGCTGGAGGTTATCAGTCAGTGAGGGACGGAGTGAGTGGCCGGAGGAGGTTATTGGTCAGTGAGGAATGGAGTGAGTGGCCTGAGAGGGTTATCGGTCAGTGAGGAATGGAGTGAGTGGCCGGAGGGGGTTATCGGTCAGTGAGGGACACAGGAGTGACCGGAGGAGGTTATCGGTTAGTGAGGGACAGAGTGAGTGGCCGGAGGTGGTTATCGGTCAGTGAGGGATGGTGTGAGTGGCTGGAGGAGGTTATCATTCAGTGAGGGATGGATTGAGTGACTGGAGGTTGTCAGTGAGGGATGGAGTGAGTGGCCGGAGGAGGTTATTGGTCACTGAGGGACATAGTGAGTGGCCGGAGGAGGTTATCAGTCAGTGAGGGATGGAGTGAGTGGCCTGAGGGGGTTATCGGTCAGTGAGGAATGGAGTGAGTGGCCGGAGGGGGTTATCGGTCAGTGAGGGACACAGGAGTGGCCGGAGGAGGTTATCGGTCAGAGGGATGCAGTGAGTGGCCGGAGGAGGTTATCGGTCAGTGAGGGCTGCAGTGAGTGGCCGGAGGAGGTTATCGGTCAGTGAGGGATGCAGTGAGTGGCCGGAGGAGGTTATCGGTCAGTGAGGGATGCAGTGTGTGGCCGGAAGTTATCGGTCAGTGAGGGATGCAGTGAGTGGCCGGAGGTTAGCGGTCAGTGAGGGATGCAGTGAGTGGCCGGAGGAGGTTAGCGGTCAGTGAGGGATGCAGTGAGTGGCCGGAGGAGGTTATCGGTCAGTGAGGGATGCAGTGAGTGGCCGGAGGAGGTTAGCGGTCACTGAGGGATGCAGTGAGTGGCCGGAGGAGGTTATCGGTCAGTGAGGGATGCAGTGAGTGGCCGGAGGAGGTTAGCGGTCAGTGAGGGATGCAGTGAGTGGCCGGAGGAGGTTATCGGTCACTGAGGGATGCAGTGAGTGGCCGGAGGAGGTTAGCTGTCAGTGAGGGATGCAGTGAGTGGTCAGAGGAGGTTAGCGGTGAGTGAGGGATGCAGTGAGTGGCCGGAGGGTATCGGTCAGTGAGGGATGGAGTGAGTGGCGAGAGGAGGTTATCGGTCAGTGAGGGGCGTAGTGAGTGGCCGCAGTAGGTAATCGGTCAGTGAGGGATGGAGTGAGTGGCCGGAGGTTGTTATCGGTCAGTGAGGGATGGAGTGAGCTGCCAGAGGTTATCGGTCAGTGAGGGATGGCGTGAGTGGCCGGAGGTTGTTATCGGTCAGAGAGGGATGGAGTGAATGGCTTGAGGTGTTGTTGGTCAGTGAGGGATGGAGTGAGTGGCCCGAGGAGGTTATCGGTCAGTGAGGGACACATGGAGTGGCCAGAGGAATTTATCGGTCAGTGAGTGATGGAATGAGTGGCTGGAGGAAGTCATCGGTCAGTGAGAGATGGAGTGAATGGCCGGAGGTTATCGGTCAGTGAGGGATGGAGTGAGTGGCCGGAGGAGGTTATCGGTCAGTGAGGGACACAGTGAGTGGCCGGAGGAGGTTATCGGTCAGTGAGGGATGCAGTGAGTGGCCAGAGGAGGTTATCGGTCAGTGTGGGATGCAGTGAGTTGCCGGAGGAGGTTATCGGTCAGAGGGATGCAGTGAGTGGCCGGAGGAGGTTATCGGTCAGTGAGGCATGCAGTGAGTGGCCGGAGGAGGTTATCGGTCAGTGAGGGATTCAGTGAATGGCCGGAGGAGGTTATCGGTCAGTGAAGGCTGCAGTGAGTGGCCGGACGAGGTTATCGGTCAGTGAGGGATGCAGTGAGTGGCCGGAGGAGGTTATCGGTCAGTGAGGGATGCAGTGAGTGGCCGGAGGAGGTTAGCGGTCAGTGAGGGATGCAGTGAGTGGCCGGAGGAGGATATCGGTCAGTGAGGGCTGCAGTGAGAGGCCGGAGGATGTTATCGGTCAGTGAGGGATGCAGTGAGTGGCCGGAGGAGGTTATCGGTCAGTGAGGGCTGCAGTGAGAGGCCGGAGGATGTTATCGGTCAGTGAGGGATGCAGTGAGTGGCCGGAGGAGGTTAGCGGTCAGTGAGGGATGCAGTGAGTGGCCGGAGGTTAGCGGTCAGTGAGGGATGCAGTGAGTGGCCGGAGGAGGTTATCGATCAGTGAGGGATGCAGTGAGTGGCTGGAGGAAGTTATCGGTCAGTGAGGGATGCAGTGAGTGGCCGGAGGAGGTTATCGTTCAGAGGGATGCAGTGAGTGGCCGGAGGAGGTTATCGGTCAGTGAGGGATGCAGTGAGTGGCCGGAGGAGGTTATCGGTCAGTGAGGGATGCAGTGAGTGGCCGGAGGAGGTTATCGGTCAGAGGGATGCAGTGAGTGGCCGGAGGAGGTTATCGGTCAGTGAGGGATGCAGTGAGTGGCCGGAGGATGTTATCGGTCAGTGAGGGATGCAGTGAGTGGCCGGAGGAGGTTATCGGTCAGTGAGGGATGCAGTGAGTGGCCGGAGGAAGTTATCGGTCAGTGAGGGATGCAGTGAGTTGCCGGAGGAGGTTAGCGGTCAGTGAGGGATGCAGTGAGTGGCCGGAGGAGGTTAGCTGTCAGTGAGGGATGCAGTGAGTGGCCGGAGGAGGTTAGCGGTCAGTGAAGGATGCAGTGAGTGGCCGGAGGATGTTAGCGGTCACTGAGGGATGCAGTGAGTGGCCGGAGGATGTTATCGGTCAGTGAGGGATGCAGTGAGTGGCCGGAGGAGGTTATCGGTCAGTGAGGGATGCAGTGAGTGGCCGGAGGTTAGCGGTCAGTGAGGGATGCAGTGAGTGGCCGGAGGAGGTTAGCGGTCACTGAGGGATGCAGTGAGTGGCCGGAGGAGGTTATCGGTCAGTGAGGGATGCAGTGAGTGGCCGGAGGAGGTTAGCGGTCAGTGAGGGATGCAGTGAGTGGCCGGAGGAGGTTATCGGTCACTGAGGGATGCAGTGAGTGGCCGGAGGAGGTTAGCTGCCAGTGAGGGATGCAGTGAGTGGTCAGAGGAGGTTAGCGGTGAGTGAGGGATGCAGTGAGTGGCCGGAGGGTATCGGTCAGTGAGGGATGGAGTGAGTGGCGAGAGGAGGTTATCGGTCAGTGAGGGGCGTAGTGAGTGGCCGCAGTAGGTAATCGGTCAGTGAGGGATGGAGTGAGTGGCCGGAGGTTGTTATCGGTCAGTGAGGGATGGAGTGAGCTGCCAGAGGTTATCGGTCAGTGAGGGATGGCGTGAGTGGCCGGAGGTTGTTATCGGTCAGAGAGGGATGGAGTGAATGGCTTGAGGTGTTGTTGGTCAGTGAGGGATGGAGTGAGTGGCCCGAGGAGGTTATCGGTCAGTGAGGACACATGGAGTGGCCAGAGGAATTTATCGGTCAGTGAGTGATGGAATGAGTGGCTGGAGGAAGTCATCGGTCAGTGAGAGATGGAGTGAATGGCCGGAGGTTATCGGTCAGTGAGGGATGCAGTGAGTGGCCGGAGGAGGTTATCTGTCAGTGAGGGATGCAGTCAGTGTCCGGAGGAGGTTATTGGTCAGTGAGGGATGCAGTGAGTGGCCGGAGGAGGTTATTGGTCAGTGAGGGATGCAGTGAGTGTCCGGAGGAGGTTATCGGACAGTGAGGGATGCAGTGAGTGGTCGGAGGAGGTTATCGGTCAGTGAGGGATGCAGTGAGTGGCCGGAGGAGGTTATCGGTCAGTGAGGGATGCAGTGAGTGGTCGGAGGAGGTTATCGGTCAGTGAGGGATGCAGTGAGTTGCCGGAGGAGGTTATCGGTCAGTGAGGGATGCAGTGAGTTGCCGGAGGAGGTTATCGGTCAGTGAGGGATTCAGTGAGTGGCCGGAGGAGGTTATCGGTCAGTGAGGGATGCAGTGAGTGGCCGGACGAGGTTATCGGTCAGTGAGGGATGCAGTGAGTGGCCGGAGGAGGTTATCGGTCAGTGAAGGCTGCAGTGAGTGGCCGGAGGATGTTATCGGTCAGTGAGGGATGCAGTGAGTGGCCGGAGGAGGTTATCGGTCAGTGAGGGATGCAGTGAGTGGCCGGAGGAGGTTAGCGGTCAGTGAGGGATGCAGTGAGTGGCCGGAGGAGGATATCGGTCAGTGAGGGCTGCAGTGAGAGGCCGGAGGATGTTATCGGTCAGTGAGGGATGCAGTGAGTGGCCGGAGGAGGTTATCGGTCAGTGAGGGCTGCAGTGAGAGGCCGGAGGATGTTATCGGTCAGTGAGGGATGCAGTGAGTGGCCGGAGGAGGTTAGCGGTCAGTGAGGGATGCAGTGAGTGGCCGGAGGTTAGCGGTCAGTGAGGGATGCAGTGAGTGGCCGGAGGAGGTTATCGATCAGTGAGGGATGCAGTGAGTGGCTGGAGGAAGTTATCGGTCAGTGAGGGATGCAGTGAGTGGCCGGAGGAGGTTATCGTTCAGAGGGATGCAGTGAGTGGCCGGAGGAGGTTATCGGTCAGTGAGGGATGCAGTGAGTGGCCGGAGGAGGTTATCGGTCAGTGAGGGATGCAGTGAGTGGCCGGAGGAGGTTATCGGTCAGAGGGATGCAGTGAGTGGCCGGAGGAGGTTATCGGTCAGTGAGGGATGCAGTGAGTGGCCGGAGGATGTTATCGGTCAGTGAGGGATGCAGTGAGTGGCCGGAGTTTAGCGGTCAGTGAGGGATGCAGTGAGTGGCCGGAGGAAGTTATCGGTCAGTGAGGGATGCAGTGAGTTGCCGGAGGAGGTTAGCGGTCAGTGAGGGATGCAGTGAGTGGCCGGAGGAGGTTAGCTGTCAGTGAGGGATGCAGTGAGTGGCCGGAGGAGGTTAGCGGTCAGTGAAGGATGCAGTGAGTGGCCGGAGGATGTTAGCGGTCACTGAGGGATGCAGTGAGTGGCCGGAGGATGTTATCGGTCAGTGAGGGATGCAGTGAGTGGCCGGAGGAGGTTATCGGTCAGTGAGGGATGCAGTGAGTGGCCGGAGGTTAGCGGTCAGTGAGGGATGCAGTGAGTGGCCAGAGGAGGTTATCGGTCAGTGTGGGATGCAGTGAGTTGCCGGAGGAGGTTATCGGTCAGAGGGATGCAGTGAGTGGCCGGAGGAGGTTATCGGTCAGTGAGGCATGCAGTGAGTGGCCGGAGGAGGTTATCGGTCAGAGGGATGCAGTGAGTGGCCGGAGGAGGTTATCGGTCAGTGAGGGCTGCAGTGAGTGGCCGGAGGAGGTTATCGGTCAGTGAGGGATGCAGTGAGTGGCCGGAGGAGGTTATCGGTCAGTGAGGGATGCAGTGTGTGGCCGGAGGAAATTATCGGTCAGTGAGGGATGCAGTGAGTGGCCGGAGGTTAGCGGTCAGTGAGGGATGCAGTGAGTGGCCGGAGGAGGTTTGCGGTCAGTGAGGGATGCAGTGAGTGGCCGGAGGAGGTTATCGGTCAGTGAGGGATGCAGTGAGTGGCCGGAGGAGGTTAGCGGTCACTGAGGGATGCAGTGAGTGGCCGGAGGAGGTTATCGGTCAGTGAGGGATGCAGTGAGTGGCCGGAGGAGGTTAGCGGTCAGTGAGGGATGCAGTGAGTGGCCGGAGGAGGTTATCGGTCACTGAGGGATGCAGTGAGTGGCCGGAGGAGGTTAGCTGTCAGTGAGGGATGCAGTGAGTGGTCAGAGGAGGTTAGCGGTGAGTGAGGGATGCAGTGAGTGGCCGGAGGGTATCGGTCAGTGAGGGATGGAGTGAGTGGCGAGAGGAGGTTATCGGTCAGTGAGGGGCGTAGTGAGTGGCCGCAGTAGGTAATCGGTCAGTGAGGGATGGAGTGAGTGGCCGGAGGTTGTTATCGGTCAGTGAGGGATGGAGTGAGCTGCCAGAGGTTATCGGTCAGTGAGGGATGGCGTGAGTGGCCGGAGGTTGTTATCGGTCAGAGAGGGATGGAGTGAATGGCTTGAGGTGTTGTTGGTCAGTGAGGGATGGAGTGAGTGGCCCGAGGAGGTTATCGGTCAGTGAGGGACACATGGAGTGGCCAGAGGAATTTATCGGTCAGTGAGTGATGGAATGAGTGGCTGGAGGAAGTCATCGGTCAGTGAGAGATGGAGTGAATGGCCGGAGGTTATCGGTCAGTGAGGGATGGAGTGAGTGGCCGGAGGAGGTTATCGGTCAGTGAGAGATGCAGTGAGTGGCCGGAGGAGATTATCGGTCAGTGAGGGACACAGTGAGTGGCCGGAGGAGGTTATCGGTCAGTGAGGGATGCAGTGAGTGGCCGGAGGAGGTTATCGGTCAGTGAGAGACGCAGTGAGTGGCCGGAGGAGATTATCGGTCAGTGAGAGACACAGTGAGTGGCCGGAGATTATCGGTCAGTGAGGGATGGAGTGAGTGGCCGGAGGGGGTTATCGTTCAATAAGGGTCACAGTGAGTGGCTGCAGGTTATCGGTCAGTGAGGTACGAAGTGAATGACCGGAGGAGGTTATCGGTCAGTGAGGGATGGAGTGAATGACCGGAGGAGGTTATCGATCAGTGAGGGATGGAGTGAATGACCGGAGGAGGTTATTGGTCAGTGAGTGATGGAGTGAATGACCGGAAAAGGTTAGTGGTCAGTGAGGGATGGAGTGAGTGGCTGGAGGTTGTTATTGGTCAGTGAGGGATGGAGTGAGTGGCCGGAGGAGATTATTGGTCAGTGAGGGTCACAGTGAGTGGCCGGAGGAGGTTATCGGTCAGTGAGGAACATAATGAGTGGCCGGAAGTTATCGGTCAGTGAGGGATGCCGTGAGTGGACGGAGGAGGTTATTGGTCAGTGAGGGTCACAGCGAGTGGCCGGAGGAGATTATCGGTCAGTGAGGAACACAATGAGTGGCCAGAGGTTATCGATCAGTGAGGGACACAGTGAGTGGCCAGAGGAGGTTATAGGTCAGTGAGGGATGGATTGAGTGGGCGGAGGAGGTTATCGGTCAGTGAGGGATGGATTGAGTGGCCGGAGGAGGTTATCGGTCAGTGAGGGATGGATTGAGTGGCCGGAGGTTATCGGTCAGTGATGGACGGATTAAGTGGCCATAAGAGGTTATCGGTCAGTGAGCGATGGATTGAGTGGCCGGAGGTTGTTATCGGTCATTGAGGGATGGAGTGAGTGGCTGGAGGAGCTTATTGGTCAGTGAGGGATGGAAAGAGTGGCTGGAGGAGATTGTCGGTCAGTGAGGGATGGAGTGAGTGGCCGGAGGTGGTCATCGGTCATTGAGGGATGGATTAAATGGCTGGAGGTTATCAGTCAGTGAGGGACGGAGTGAGTGGCCGGAGGAGGTTATTGGTCAGTGAGGAATGGAGTGAGTGGCCTGAGAGGGTTATCGGTCAGTGAGGAATGGAGTGAGTGGCCGGAGGGGGTTATCGGTCAGTGAGGGACACAGGAGTGACCGGAGGAGGTTATCGGTTAGTGAGGGACAGAGTGAGTGGCCGGAGGTGGTTATCGGTCAGTGAGGGATGGTGTGAGTGGCTGGAGGAGGTTATCATTCAGTGAGGGATGGATTGAGTGACTGGAGGTTGTCAGTGAGGGATGGAGTGAGTGGCCGGAGGAGGTTATTGGTCACTGAGGGACATAGTGAGTGGCCGGAGGAGGTTATCAGTCAGTGAGGGATGGAGTGAGTGGCCTGAGGGGGTTATCGGTCAGTGAGGAATGGAGTGAGTGGCCTGAGGGGGTTATCGGTCAGTGAGGAATGGAGTGAGTGGCCGGAGGGGGTTATCGGTCAGTGAGGGATGGAGTGAGTGGCCTGAGGGGGTTATCGGTCAGTGAGGAATGGAGTGAGTGGCCGGAGGGGGTTATCGGTCAGTGAGGGACACAGGAGTGGCCGGAGGAGGTTATCGGTCAGAGGGATGCAGTGAGTGGCCGGAGGAGGTTATCGGTCAGTGAGGGCTGCAGTGAGTGGCCGGAGGAGGTTATCGGTCAGTGAGGGATGCAGTGAGTGGCCGGAGGAGGTTATCGGTCAGTGAGGGATGCAGTGTGTGGCCGGAAGTTATCGGTCAGTGAGGGATGCAGTGAGTGGCCGGAGGTTAGCGGTCAGTGAGGGATGCAGTGAGTGGCCGGAGGAGGTTAGCGGTCAGTGAGGGATGCAGTGAGTGGCCGGAGGAGGTTATCGGTCAGTGAGGGATGCAGTGAGTGGCCGGAGGAGGTTAGCGGTCACTGAGGGATGCAGTGAGTGGCCGGAGGAGGTTATCGGTCAGTGAGGGATGCAGTGAGTGGCCGGAGGAGGTTAGCGGTCAGTGAGGGATGCAGTGAGTGGCCGGAGGAGGTTATCGGTCACTGAGGGATGCAGTGAGTGGCCGGAGGAGGTTAGCTGTCAGTGAGGGATGCAGTGAGTGGTCAGAGGAGGTTAGCGGTGAGTGAGGGATGCAGTGAGTGGCCGGAGGGTATCGGTCAGTGAGGGATGGAGTGAGTTGCGAGAGGAGGTTATCGGTCAGTGAGGGGCGTAGTGAGTGGCCGCAGTAGGTAATCGGTCAGTGAGGGATGGAGTGAGTGGCCGGAGGTTGTTATCGGTCAGTGAGGGATGGAGTGAGCTGCCAGAGGTTATCGGTCAGTGAGGGATGGCGTGAGTGGCCGGAGGTTGTTATCGGTCAGAGAGGGATGGAGTGAATGGCTTGAGGTGTTGTTGGTCAGTGAGGGATGGAGTGAGTGGCCCGAGGAGGTTATCGGTCAGTGAGGGACACATGGAGTGGCCAGAGGAATTTATCGGTCAGTGAGTGATGGAATGAGTGGCTGGAGGAAGTCATCGGTCAGTGAGAGATGGAGTGAATGGCCGGAGGTTATCGGTCAGTGAGGGATGGAGTGAGTGGCCGGAGGAGGTTATCGGTCAGTGAGGGACACAGTGAGTGGCCGGAGGAGGTTATCGGTCAGTGTGGGATGCAGTGAGTTGCCGGAGGAGGTTATCGGTCAGAGGGATGCAGTGAGTGGCCGGAGGAGGTTATCGGTCAGTGAGGCATGCAGTGAGTGGCCGGAGGAGGTTATCGGTCAGTGAGGGATTCAGTGAATGGCCGGAGGAGGTTATCGGTCAGTGAGGGATGCAGTGAGTGGCCGGACGAGGTTATCGGTCAGTGAGGGATGCAGTGAGTGGCCGGAGGAGGTTATCGGTCAGTGAAGGCTGCAGTGAGTGGCCGGAGGATGTTATCGGTCAGTGAGGGATGCAGTGAGTGGCCGGAGGAGGTTATCGGTCAGTGAGGGATGCAGTGAGTGGCCGGAGGAGGTTAGCGGTCAGTGAGGGATGCAGTGAGTGGCCGGAGGAGGATATCGGTCAGTGAGGGCTGCAGTGAGAGGCCGGAGGATGTTATCGGTCAGTGAGGGATGCAGTGAGTGGCCGGAGGAGGTTATCGGTCAGTGAGGGCTGCAGTGAGAGGCCGGAGGATGTTATCGGTCAGTGAGGGATGCAGTGAGTGGCCGGAGGAGGTTAGCGGTCAGTGAGGGATGCAGTGAGTGGCCGGAGGTTAGCGGTCAGTGAGGGATGCAGTGAGTGGCCGGAGGAGGTTATCGATCAGTGAGGGATGCAGTGAGTGGCTGGAGGAAGTTATCGGTCAGTGAGGGATGCAGTGAGTGGCCGGAGGAGGTTATCGTTCAGAGGGATGCAGTGAGTGGCCGGAGGAGGTTATCGGTCAGTGAGGGATGCAGTGAGTGGCCGGAGGAGGTTATCGGTCAGTGAGGGATGCAGTGAGTGGCCGGAGGAGGTTATCGGTCAGAGGGATGCAGTGAGTGGCCGGAGGAGGTTATCGGTCAGTGAGGGATGCAGTGAGTGGCCGGAGGATGTTATCGGTCAGTGAGGGATGCAGTGAGTGGCCGGAGTTTAGCGGTCAGTGAGGGATGCAGTGAGTGGCCGGAGGAAGTTATCGGTCAGTGAGGGATGCAGTGAGTTGCCGGAGGAGGTTAGCGGTCAGTGAGGGATGCAGTGAGTGGCCGGAGGAGGTTAGCTGTCAGTGAGGGATGCAGTGAGTGGCCGGAGGAGGTTAGCGGTCAGTGAAGGATGCAGTGAGTGGCCGGAGGATGTTAGCGGTCACTGAGGGATGCAGTGAGTGGCCGGAGGATGTTATCGGTCAGTGAGGGATGCAGTGAGTGGCCGGAGGAGGTTATCGGTCAGTGAGGGATGCAGTGAGTGGCCGGAGGTTAGCGGTCAGTGAGGGATGCAGTGAGTGGCCAGAGGAGGTTATCGGTCAGTGTGGGATGCAGTGAGTTGCCGGAGGAGGTTATCGGTCAGAGGGATGCAGTGAGTGGCCGGAGGAGGTTATCGGTCAGTGAGGCATGCAGTGAGTGGCCGGAGGAGGTTATCGGTCAGAGGGATGCAGTGAGTGGCCGGAGGAGGTTATCGGTCAGTGAGGGCTGCAGTGAGTGGCCGGAGGAGGTTATCGGTCAGTGAGGGATGCAGTGAGTGGCCGGAGGAGGTTATCGGTCAGTGAGGGATGCAGTGTGTGGCCGGAGGAAGTTATCGGTCAGTGAGGGATGCAGTGAGTGGCCGGAGGTTAGCGGTCAGTGAGGGATGCAGTGAGTGGCCGGAGGAGGTTTGCGGTCAGTGAGGGATGCAGTGAGTGGCCGGAGGAGGTTATCGGTCAGTGAGGGATGCAGTGAGTGGCCGGAGGAGGTTAGCGGTCACTGAGGGATGCAGTGAGTGGCCGGAGGAGGTTATCGGTCAGTGAGGGATGCAGTGAGTGGCCGGAGGAGGTTAGCGGTCAGTGAGGGATGCAGTGAGTGGCCGGAGGAGGTTATCGGTCACTGAGGGATGCAGTGAGTGGCCGGAGGAGGTTAGCTGTCAGTGAGGGATGCAGTGAGTGGTCAGAGGAGGTTAGCGGTGAGTGAGGGATGCAGTGAGTGGCCGGAGGGTATCGGTCAGTGAGGGATGGAGTGAGTGGCGAGAGGAGGTTATCGGTCAGTGAGGGGCGTAGTGAGTGGCCGCAGTAGGTAATCGGTCAGTGAGGGATGGAGTGAGTGGCCGGAGGTTGTTATCGGTCAGTGAGGGATGGAGTGAGCTGCCAGAGGTTATCGGTCAGTGAGGGATGGCGTGAGTGGCCGGAGGTTGTTATCGGTCAGAGAGGGATGGAGTGAATGGCTTGAGGTGTTGTTGGTCAGTGAGGGATGGAGTGAGTGGCCCGAGGAGGTTATCGGTCAGTGAGGGACACATGGAGTGGCCAGAGGAATTTATCGGTCAGTGAGTGATGGAATGAGTGGCTGGAGGAAGTCATCGGTCAGTGAGAGATGGAGTGAATGGCCGGAGGTTATCGGTCAGTGAGGGATGGAGTGAGTGGCCGGAGGAGGTTATCGGTCAGTGAGAGATGCAGTGAGTGGCCGGAGGAGATTATCGGTCAGTGAGGGACACAGTGAGTGGCCGGAGGAGGTTATCGGTCAGTGAGGGATGCAGTGAGTGGCCGGAGGAGGTTATCGGTCAGTGAGAGACGCAGTGAGTGGCCGGAGGAGATTATCGGTCAGTGAGAGACACAGTGAGTGGCCGGAGATTATCGGTCAGTGAGGGATGGAGTGAGTGGCCGGAGGGGGTTATCGTTCAATAAGGGTCACAGTGAGTGGCTGCAGGTTATCGGTCAGTGAGGTACGAAGTGAATGACCGGAGGAGGTTATCGGTCAGTGAGGGATGGAGTGAATGACCGGAGGAGGTTATCGATCAGTGAGGGATGGAGTGAATGACCGGAGGAGGTTATTGGTCAGTGAGTGATGGAGTGAATGACCGGAAAAGGTTAGTGGTCAGTGAGGGATGGAGTGAGTGGCTGGAGGTTGTTATTGGTCAGTGAGGGATGGAGTGAGTGGCCGGAGGAGATTATTGGTCAGTGAGGGTCACAGTGAGTGGCCGGAGGAGGTTATCGGTCAGTGAGGAACATAATGAGTGGCCGGAAGTTATCGGTCAGTGAGGGATGCCGTGAGTGGACGGAGGAGGTTATTGGTCAGTGAGGGTCACAGCGAGTGGCCGGAGGAGATTATCGGTCAGTGAGGAACACAATGAGTGGCCAGAGGTTATCGATCAGTGAGGGACACAGTGAGTGGCCAGAGGAGGTTATAGGTCAGTGAGGGATGGATTGAGTGGGCGGAGGAGGTTATCGGTCAGTGAGGGATGGATTAAGTGGCCGGAGGAGGTTATCGGTCAGTGAGGGATGGATTGAGTGGCCGGAGGTTATCGGTCAGTGATGGACGGATTAAGTGGCCATAAGAGGTTATCGGTCAGTGAGCGATGGATTGAGTGGCCGGAGGTTGTTATCGGTCATTGAGGGATGGAGTGAGTGGCTGGAGGAGCTTATTGGTCAGTGAGGGATGGAAAGAGTGGCTGGAGGAGATTGTCGGTCAGTGAGGGATGGAGTGAGTGGCCGGAGGTGGTCATCGGTCATTGAGGGATGGATTAAATGGCTGGAGGTTATCAGTCAGTGAGGGACGGAGTGAGTGGCCGGAGGAGGTTATTGGTCAGTGAGGAATAGAGTGAGTGGCCTGAGAGGGTTATCGGTCAGTGAGGAATGGAGTGAGTGGCCGGAGGGGGTTATCGGTCAGTGAGGGACACAGGAGTGACCGGAGGAGGTTATCGGTTAGTGAGGGACAGAGTGAGTGGCCGGAGGTGGTTATCGGTCAGTGAGGGATGGTGTGAGTGGCTGGAGGAGGTTATCATTCAGTGAGGGATGGATTGAGTGACTGGAGGTTGTCAGTGAGGGATGGAGTGAGTGGCCGGAGGAGGTTATTGGTCACTGAGGGACATAGTGAGTGGCCGGAGGAGGTTATCAGTCAGTGAGGGATGGAGTGAGTGGCCTGAGGGGGTTATCGGTCAGTGAGGAATGGAGTGAGTGGCCGGAGGGGGTTATCGGTCAGTGAGGGACACAGGAGTGGCCGGAGGAGGTTATCGGTCAGAGGGATGCAGTGAGTGGCCGGAGGAGGTTATCGGTCAGTGAGGGCTGCAGTGAGTGGCCGGAGGAGGTTATCGGTCAGTGAGGGATGCAGTGAGTGGCCGGAGGGGGTTATCGTTCAATAAGGGTCACAGTGAGTGGCTGCAGGTTATCGGTCAGTGAGGTACGAAGTGAATGACCGGAGGAGGTTTATCGGTCAGTGAGGGATGGAGTGAATGACCGGAGGAGGTTATCGATCAGTGAGGGATGGAGTGAATGACCGGAGGAGGTTATTGGTCAGTGAGTGATGGAGTGAATGACCGGAAAAGGTTAGTGGTCAGTGAGGGATGGAGTGAGTGGCTGGAGGTTGTTATTGGTCAGTGAGGGATGGAGTGAGTGGCCGGAGGAGATTATTGGTCAGTGAGGGTCACAGTGAGTGGCCGGAGGAGGTTATCGGTCAGTGAGGAACATAATGAGTGGCCGGAAGTTATCGGTCAGTGAGGGATGCCGTGAGTGGACGGAGGAGGTTATTGGTCAGTGAGGGTCACAGCGAGTGGCCGGAGGGGATTATCGGTCAGTGAGGAACACAATGAGTGGCCAGAGGTTATCGATCAGTGAGGGACACAGTGAGTGGCCAGAGGAGGTTATAGGTCAGTGAGGGATGGATTGAGTGGGCGGAGGAGGTTATCGGTCAGTGAGGGATGGATTGAGTGGCCGGAGGAGGTTATCGGTCAGTGAGGGATGGATTGAGTGGCCGGAGGTTATCGGTCAGTGATGGACGGATTAAGTGGCCATAAGAGGTTATCGGTCAGTGAGCGATGGATTGAGTGGCCGGAGGTTGTTATCGGTCATTGAGGGATGGAGTGAGTGGCTGGAGGAGCTTATTGGTCAGTGAGGGATGGAAAGAGTGGCTGGAGGAGATTGTCGGTCAGTGAGGGATGGAGTGAGTGGCCGGAGGTGGTCATCGGTCATTGAGGGATGGATTAAATGGCTGGAGGTTATCAGTCAGTGAGGGACGGAGTGAGTGGCCGGAGGAGGTTATTGGTCAGTGAGGAATGGAGTGAGTGGCCTGAGAGGGTTATCGGTCAGTGAGGAATGGAGTGAGTGGCCGGAGGGGGTTATCGGTCAGTGAGGGACACAGGAGTGACCGGAGGAGGTTATCGGTTAGTGAGGGACAGAGTGAGTGGCCGGAGGAGGTTATCGGTCAGTGAGGGATGGTGTGAGTGGCTGGAGGAGGTTATCATTCAGTGAGGGATGGATTGAGTGACTGGAGGTTGTCAGTGAGGGATGGAGTGAGTGGCCGGAGGAGGTTATTGGTCACTGAGGGACATAGTGAGTGGCCGGAGGAGGTTATCAGTCAGTGAGGGATGGAGTGAGTGGCCTGAGGGGGTTATCGGTCAGTGAGGAATGGAGTGAGTGGCCGGAGGGGGTTATCGGTCAGTGAGGGACACAGGAGTGACCGGAGGAGGTTATCGGTTAGTGAGGGACAGAGTGAGTGGCCGGAGGAGGTTATTGGTCAGTGAGGGATGGAGTGAGTGGCCGGAGGAGGTTATCGGTCTGTGAGGGATGGAGTGAGTGGCCGCAGGTTGTTATCGGTCAGTGAGGGATGGAGTGAGTGGCCGGAGAAGGTTATCATTCAGTGAGGGATGGATTGAGTGACTGGAGGTTGTCAGTGAGGGATGGAGTGAGTGGCCAGAGGAGTTTATCGGTCAGTGAGGAACGGAGTGAGTGGCTGGAAGTTATCAGTCAGTGAGGGACACAGTGAGTGGCCGGGCGAGGTTATTGGTCAGTGAGGTATGGAGTGAGTGGCCGCAGGTTGTTATCGGTCAGTGAGGGATGGAGTGAGTGGCCCGAGGTTATTGGTCAGTGAGGGACGGAGTGAGTGGCGGAGGAGGTTGTCAGTGAGGGATGGAGTGAGTGGCCGGTGGAGGTTATCAGTCAGTGAGGGATGGAGTGAGTGGCCAGAGGAGGTTATCGTTCAGAGGGATGCAGTGAGTGGCCGGAGGAGGTTATCGGTCAGAGGGATGCAGTGAGTGGCCGGAGGAGGTTATCGGTCAGTGAGGGCTGCAGTGAGTGGCCGGAGGAGGTTATCGGTCAGTGAGGGATGCAGTGAGTGGCCGGAGGAGGTTATCGGTCAGTGAGGGAGGCAGTGAGTGGCCGGAGGAGGTTTTCGGTCAGTGAGGGATGCAGTGAGTGGCCGGAGGATGTTATCGGTCAGTGAGGGATGCAGTGAGTGGCCGGAGTTTAGCGGTCAGTGAGGGATGCAGTGAGTGGCCGGAGGAAGTTATCGGTCAGTGATGGATGCAGTGAGTTGCCGGAGGAGGTTATCGGTCAGTGAGGGATGCAGTGAGTGGCCGGAGGAGGTTAGCTGTCAGCGAGGGATGCAGTGAGTGGCCGGAGGAGGTTAGCGGTCACTGAGGGATGCAGTGAGTGGCCGGAGGATGTTATCGGTCAGTGAGGGATGCAGTGAGTGGCCGGAGGAGGTTAGCGGTGAGTGAGGGATGCAGTGAGTGGCCGGAGGAGGTTATCGGTCAGTGAGGGATGCAGTGAGTGGCCGGAGGAGGTTATCGGTCAGTGAGGGATGCAGTGAGTGGCCGGAGGTTAGCGGTCAGTGAGGGATGCAGTGAGTGGCCGGAGGAAGTTATCGATCAGTGAGGGATGCAGTGAGTGGCTGGAGGAAGTTATCGGTCAGTGAGGGATGCAGTGAGTTGCCGGAGGAGGTTATCGGTCAGTGAGGGATGCAGTGAGTGGCCGGAGGTGGTTATCGGTCAGTGTGGGATGCAGTGAGTTGCCGGAGGAGGTTATCGGTCAGTGAGGGATGCAGTGAGTGGTCGGAGGAGGTTATCGGTCAGTGAGGCATGCAGTGAGTGGCCGGAGGAGGTTATCGGTCAGTGAGGCATGCAGTGAGTGGCCGGAGGAGGTTATCGGTCAGAGGGATGCAGTGAGTGGCCGGAGGAGGTTATCGGTCAGTGAGGCATGCAGTGAGTGGCCGGAGGAGGTTATCGGTCAGAGGGATGCAGTGAGTGGCCGGAGGAGGTTATCGGTCAGTGAGGGCTGCAGTGAGTGGCCGGAGGAGGTTATCGGTCAGTGAGGGATGCAGTGAGTGGCCGGAGGAGGTTATCGGTCAGTGAGGGATGCAGTGAGTGGCCGGAGGAGGTTATCGGTCACTGAGGGTTGCAGTGAGTGGCCGGAGGAGGTTATCGGTCAGTGAGGGATGCAGTGAGTGGCCGATGGAGGTTATCGGTCAGTGAGGGATGCAGTGAGAGGCCGGAGGAGGTTATCGGTCAGTGAGGGATGCAGTGAGTGGCCGGAGGAGGTTAGCGGTCAGTGAGGGATGCAGTGAGTGGTCAGACGAGGTTAGCGGTGAGTGAGGGATGCAGTGAGTGGCCGGAGGATGTTATCGGTTAGTGAGGGATGCAGTGAGAGGCCGGAGAAGGTTATCGGTCACTGAGGGATGCAGTGAGTGGCCGGAGGAGGTTAGCGGTCAGTGAGGGATGCAGTGAGTGGCCGGAGGAGGTTAGCGGTCAGTGAGGGATGCAGTGAGTGGCCGGAGGAGGTTATCGGTCAGTGAGGGATGCAGTGAGTGGCCGGAGGAGGTTATCGGTCAGGGAGGGATGCAGTGAGTGGCCGGAGGATGTTATCGGTCAGTGAGGGATGCAGTGAGTGGTCGGAGGATGTTATCGGTCAGTGAGGCATGCAGTGAGTGGCCGGAGGAGGTTATCGGTCAGTGAGGGATGCAGTGAGTGGCCGGAGGAGGTTCGCGGTCAGTGAGGGATGCAGTGAGTGGCCGGAGGAGGTTAGCGGTCAGTGAGGGATGCAGTGAGTGGCCGGAGGAGGTTAGCGGTCAGTGAGGGATGCAGTGAGTGGCCGGAGGAGGTTATCGGTCAGTGAGGGATGCAGTGAGTGGCCGGAGGAGGTTATCGGTCAGGGAGGGATGCAGTGAGTGGCCGGAGGAAGTTATCGGTCAGTGAGGGATGCAGTGAGTGGCCGGAGGTTAGCGGTCAGTGAGGGATGCAGTGAGTGGCCGGAGGAGGTTATCGATCAGTGAGGGATGCAGTGAGTGGCCGGAGGATGTTAGCGGTCAGTGAGGGATGCAGTGAGTGGCCGGAGGAGGTTAGCGGTCAGTGAGGGATGCAGTGAGTGGCCGGAGGAGGTTAGCGGTCACTGAGGGATGCAGTGAGTGGCCGGAGGAGGTTATCGGTCAGTGAGGGATGCAGTGAGTGGCCGGAGGAGGTTCGCGGTCAGTGAGGGATGCAGTGAGTGGCCGGAGGAGGTTATCGGTCACTGAGGGATGCAGTGAGTGGCCGGAGGAGGTTAGCGGTGAGTGAGGGATGCAGTGAGTGGCCGGAGGAGGTTAGCGGTCAGTGAGGGATGCAGTGAGTGGCCGGAGGAGGTTAGCGGTCAGTGAGGGATGCAGTGAGTGGCCGGAGGAGGTTAGCAGTCAGTGAGGGATGCAGTGAGTGGCCGGAGGAGGTTATCGGTCAGTGAGGGATGCAGTGAGTGGCCGGAGGAGGTTATCGGTCAGTGAGGGATGCAGTGAGTGGCCGGAGGAGGTTATCGGTGAGTGAGGGATGCAGTGAGTGGCCGGAGGAGGTTAGCGGTCAGTGAGGGATGCAGTGAGTGGCCGGAGGAGGTTAGCGGTCAGTGAGGGATGCAGTGAGTGGCCGGAGGAGGTTAGCGGTCAGTGAGGGATGCAGTGAGTGGCCGGAGGATGTTAGCGGTCAGTGAGGGATGCAGTGAGTGGCCGGAGGAGGTTAGCGGTCAGTGAGGGATGCAGTGAGTGGCCGGAGGAGGTTAGCGGTCACTGAGGGATGCAGTGAGTGGCCGGAGGAGGTTATCGGTCAGTGAGGGATGCAGTGAGTGGCCGGAGGAGGTTCGCGGTCAGTGAGGGATGCAGTGAGTGGCCGGAGGAGGTTATCGGTCACTGAGGGATGCAGTGAGTGGCCGGAGGAGGTTAGCGGTGAGTGAGGGATGCAGTGAGTGGCCGGAGGAGGTTAGCGGTCAGTGAGGGATGCAGTGAGTGGCCGGAGGAGGTTAGCGGTCAGTGAGGGATGCAGTGAGTGGCCGGAGGAGGTTAGCAGTCAGTGAGGGATGCAGTGAGTGGCCGGAGGAGGTTATCGGTCAGTGAGGGATGCAGTGAGTGGCCGGAGGAGGTTATCGGTCAGTGAGGGATGCAGTGAGTGGCCGGAGGAGGTTATCGGTGAGTGAGGGATGCAGTGAGTGGCCGGAGGAGGTTAGCGGTCAGTGAGGGATGCAGTGAGTGGCCGGAGGAGGTTAGCGGTCAGTGAGGGATGCAGTGAGTGGCCGGAGGAGGTTATCGGTCAGTGAGGGATGCAGTGAGTGGCCGGAGGAGGTTAGCGGTCAGTGAGGGATGCAGTGAGTGGCCGGAGGAGGTTAGCGGTCAGTGAGGGATGCAGTGAGTGGCCGGAAGAGGTTAGCGGTCAGTGAGGGACAGAGTGAGTGGCCGGAGGTGGTTATCGGTCAGTGAGGGATGCAGTGAGTGGCCGGAGGATGTTATCGGTCAGTGAGGGATGCAGTGAGTGGCCGGAGGAGGTTAGCGGTCAGTGAGGGATGCAGTGAGTGGCCGGAGGAGGTTAGCGGTCAGTGAGGGACAGAGTGAGTGGCCGGAGGTGGTTATCGGTCAGTGAGGGATGCAGTGAGTGGCCGGAGGAGGTTATTGGTCAGTGAGGGATGCAGTGAGTGGCCGGAGGAGGTTATCGGTCAGTGAGGGATGCAGTGAGTGGCCGGAGGATGTTAGCGGTCAGTGAGGGATGCAGTGAGTGGCCGGAGGTTAGCGGTCAGTGAGTGGCCGGAGGTTAGCGGTCAGTGAGGGCCGAGTGAGTGGTCAGTTCGATTACTCCCACACTGTTCCCCGATGAACCCAGGGACACTCCCAGCTCACGGGGAGCAGTGTGATGACCAGCGATGTACCTGGTGGTACCCTCGGGCTCCGTGGGTCGTGGAGCTGAGACAACGCAGCCAATCTCATCCGACCCGTCAGCACAGTCCGTCTGTTCATCGCATCGGTGTGAGGCTCGGACACACAGCCCGCCGGCCCGGCACTGGAACTCTGACTGGAGGCAGCCCCGCGGGGCCGGCCCTCGGGAGGGTAGTGTACCTGAGGGGGAGGGACACTCCGCAGTTACTGCCCTCACACTGCCTCACACTGCCCCACACACACTGCCCTCACACTGCCCCACACTGCCCCACACACACTGCCCTCACACTGCCCCACACTCACTGCCTCACACTGCCCCACACTGCCCCACACACACTGCCCTCACACTGCCCCACACTCACTGCCTCACACTGCCCCACACTCACTGCCTCACACTGCCCCACACTGCCCCACACACACTGCCCTCACACTGCCCCACACACACTGCCCTCACACTGCCTCACACTCACTGCCTCACACTGCCCCACACTGCCTCACACTCACTGCCTCACACTGCCCCACACTGCCTCACACTCACTCCCCTCACACTGCCTCACACTGCCCCACACTCACTGCCTCACACTGCCTCACACTGCCCAACACTGCCCCACACTGCCCCACACACACTGCCCTCACACTGCCCCACACACACTGCCCTCACACTGCCTCACACTCACTGCCTCACACTGCCCCACACTGCCTCACACTCACTGCCTCACACTGCCCCACACTGCCTCACACTCACTCCCCTCACACTGCCTCACACTGCCCCACACTCACTGCCTCACACTGCCCAACACTGCCCCACACACACTGCCCTCACACTGCCTCACACTCACTCCCCTCACACTGCCTCACACTGCCCCACACTCACTGCCTCACACTGCCCTCACACTGCCTCACACTCACTCCCCTCACACTGCCTCACACTCACTGCCTCACACTCACTCCCCTCACACTGCCCTCACACTCACTGCCTCACACTGCCTCACACTCACTCCCCTCACACTGCCTCACACTCACTCCCCTCACACTGCCTCACACTGCCCCACACTCACACTCCCCTCACTGCCTCACACTCACTGCCCCACACTCCCCTCACACACTCTCACTCCCCTCACACACTCTCACTCCCCTCACACACTCTCACTCCCCTCACACACTCTCACTCCCCTCACACACTCTCACTCCCCTCACACACACACACTCCCCTCACACACACACACTCCCCTCACACACACACTGCCCTCACACTCCCCTCACACACTCTCACTCCCCTCACACACACACTGCCCTCACACGCTCTCACTGCCCTCACACACTCTCACTCCCCTCACACGCTCACACTCCCCTCACTCTCACTCCCCTCACACTCTCACTCCCCTCACACTCTCACTCCCCTCACACTCTCACTCCCCTCACACACTCTCACTCCCCTCACACGCTCTCACTCCCCTCACACGCTCTCACTCCCCTCACACGCTCACACTGCCCTCACACTCACACTCCCCTCACACACTCTCACTCCCCTCACACTGCCTCACACTCACTCCCCTCACACGCTCTCACTCCCCTCACACACACACTGCCCTCACACACTCTCACTCCCCTCACACGCTCTCACTCCCCTCACACGCTCACACTCCCCTCACACGCTCTCACTCCCCTCACACGCTCTCACTCCCCTCACACGCTCTCACTCCCCTCACACGCTCTCACTCCCCTCACACGCTCTCACTCCCCTCACACGCTCTCACTCCCCTCACACGCTCTCACTCCCCTCACACGCTCTCACTCCCCTCACATGCTCACACTCCCCTCACACACCCCTCACACTCCCCTCACACGCTCTCACTCTCCTCACACGCTCTCACTCCCCTCACACGCTCTCACTCCCCTCACACGCTCTCACTCCCCTCACACGCTCTCACTCCCCTCACACGCTCTCACTCCTCTCACACGCTCTCACTCCCCTCACACGCTCTCACTCCCCTCACACGCTCTCACTCCCCTCACACGCTCTCACTCCCCTCACACGCTCTCACTCCCCTCACACGCTCTCACTCCCCTCACACGCTCTCACTCCCCTCACACACTCTCACTCCCCTCACACACCCCTCACACTCCCCTCACACACACACTGCCCTCACACTCCCCTTACACTCTCTCACTCCCCTCACACGCTCTCACTCCCCTCACACGCTCTCACTCCCCTCACACACCCCTCACACTCCCCTCACACACACACTGCCCTCACACTCCCCTTACACTCTCTCACTCCCCTCACACGCTCTCACTCCCCTCACACGCTCTCACTCCCCTCACACGCTCTCACTCCCCTCACACGCTCTCACTCCCCTCACACGCTCTCACTCCCCTCACACTCTCTCACTCCCCTCACACGCTCTCACTCCCCTCACACGCTCTCACTCCCCTCACACACTCTCACTCCCCTCACACACTCTCACTCCCCTCACACACTCTCACTCCCCTCACACTCCCCTCACACACCCTCACACTCCCCTCACACACACACTGCCCTCACACTCCCCTCACACTCTCTCACTCCCCTCACACGCACTCACTCCCCCTCACACACTCTCACTCCCCTCACACACTCTCACTCCCCTCACACACTCTCACTCCCCTCACACGCTCTCACTCCCCTCACACTCTCTCACTCCCCTCACACGCTCTCACTCCCCTCACACGCTCTCACTCCCCTCACACACACACTCCCTACACTCCCCCCTCTCACACACTCTCACTCCCCTCACACACTCTCACTCCCCTCACACACTCTCACTCCCCTCACACACACACACTCCCCCCCTCACACACACACACACTCCCCTCACACACACACACTCCCCTCACACACACACACTCCCCTCACACACACAACTCCCCTCACACACACACTGCCCTCACACTCCCCTCACACACTCTCACTCCCCTCACACACACACACTCCCCTCACACACTCTCACTCCCCCCTCACACACTCTCACTCCCCTCACACACTCTCACTCCCCTCACACACTCTCACTCCCCTCACACACTCTCACTCCCCTCACACACTCTCACTCCCCTCACACACTCTCACTCCCCTCACACACTCTCACTCCCCTCACACACTCTCACTCCCCTCACACTAATCTTCTCTCTCACTCCCCTCACACACACACACTCCCCTCACACACTCTCACTCCCCTCACACTCTCACTCCCCTCACACACTCACACTCCCCTCACACACTCACACAGAGCCACTCCCCCGCCCTTTCCCCACAGCCCTGCAATTTGTTTCCTTCAATTACTTATCCAACTCCCTTTTGAAAGCCACGATTGAGTCAGTACAATTCTCCAGCCCTCTGGCACCCAGCCCCGTATCTATGGAGGATTGGAATACTACGGCCAGTACCTCCGTGATTTCCTCCCTCGATTCCCTCAGCATCCGAGGATGTATCCCATCTGGTCCTGGTGATTTATCTACTTTAAGCACAGCCAGCCTTTCTAGTACCTCCTCTTTATCAATTCTTATCCCATCCAGTATCTCCTCTGCCTCCTCCTTCACTCTGTCTATGGCAGCATCTTCTTCCTCGGTGAAGACAGAGGCAAAGTATTCATTTACTACCTCAGCCATGGCCCCTGCCTCCATGTGTAGGTCTCCTATTGGTCCCTAATCGCCCCCCCCCCCATACTGCCCATTTATTATTTATTTGCTGAGAGAAGACTTTTAGATTCCCTTTTATGTTAGCTGCCAGTCTATCCTCACACTCTCTCTTTGCCCCTCCTATTTCCTGTTTCACTCCCCCTCTGAACTTTCTATATTCAGCCTGATTCTCGAGCTGACATCTGTCATACGCGCTCTTTTCCTGCTTCATCTCACTCTCTCTCTGTCTTTCACCCAGGGAGCCCTGACTCTAGTCGCCCTGCCTTCCCCCCCAGTGGGAATGTACTGCCCCTGGACCTGAATCAGCCCCTCTGTAAAGGCAGTCCAGTGTTCCATTATATTTCCGTCTGACAACCTTTGATTCCAATTTCCCTGGTCCCGATCCATTCTCATCCCACTGAAACTGGGAGCAGGAGGGAGGGGTGGTGGGGGGGGGGAGAGGAAGAGGAAGAGGAAGAGGAGGGGGGGGGGAGGGGGGGAGAGGAGGGAGGAAGGGGTAGGGAGGGAAGGAGGGAGGATGATGGAGGGGAGGGAGGATGATGGAGGGGAGGGAGGATGATGGAGGGGTGGGAGGAGGGAGGGAAGGGAGGAGGAAGGGGAGGGAGGAGGAAGGGGAGGGGAGGAAGGGGAGGGAGGAGAGGGGGAGGGAGGTAAGGAGGGGGAGGGAGGTAAGGAGGGGGAGGGAGGTAAGGAGGGGGAGGGTGAGGAGAGGGAGGGTAGGGAGGAGGAGGAGAGGGAGGGTAGGGAGGAGGAGGAGAGGGAGGGTAGGGAGGAGGAGGGGAGGAGGGGTAGGGTAGGGTAGGGAGGAGGAGGGAGGGTTGGGAGGAGGAAGGTAAGGAAGGGGAGGGGAAGGGAAAGGAGTGGTAGGGAAGGGAGGGGAAGGGAGGGGTAGGGAGGGGTAGGGAGGGAGGAAGGAGGAGGAGGGAGAAAGGAGGAGGAGGTAGGGAGGGAGAAAGGAGGAGGAGGTAGGGAGGGAGGAAGGAGGAGGAGGGAGAGGTAGGGAGGAGGTAGGGAGGAGGGAGGGAGGAGGGAGGGAGGGGTAGGGAGGAGGGAGGGAGGAGGGAATAGAGGGGTAGGGAGGGGTAGGGAGGAGGGAGGGGTAGGGAGGAGGGGGGAGGGAGGAGGGAGGGGTAGGGAGGAGGGAGGGAGGGGTAGGGAGGAGGGAGGGAGGGGTAGGGAGGAGGGAGGGTAGGGAGGAGGGAGGGAGGGGTAGGGAGGAGGGAGGGAGGGGTAGGGAGGAGGGAGGGAGGGGTAGGGAGGAGGGAGGGAGGGGGAGGGGAGGGGGAGGGGGTAGGGAGGAGGGAGGGAGGGGAGGGAGGGAGGGATAGGGAGGAGGGAGGGAGAGAGGTAGGAGGAGGGAGGGGAAGAGAGGTGGGAGGAGGGAGGGGAAGGGAGGTAGGAGGGAGGAGGGAGGGAGGGAGAGAGGGGTAGGGAGGAGGGAGGGAGGGAGGAGGGAGGAGGGAGGGAGGGAGGGAGGGAGGGGTAGGGAGGAGGGAGGGAGGAGGGAGGGAGGGAGGGAGGGAGGGGTAGGGAGGGAGGAGGGAGGGGTGGGAGGGAGAGGGAGGGAGGGGGGGAGGG